>NW_027258768.1:40000-54873 GCF_045791955.1 Oncorhynchus clarkii lewisi | reverse complement strand
AGCTGCTCCCGTCTGTCACAAATCACTTCCCTATTATCCCTACTGCGTTATAATTTCAAAACAAAAGTGTAGGCTCTATTGATGTTAGAAATAATGATTCTCAAATGTCAAACCATTGATGCTGCATGGGATTTCACAGATTATCGTGGGGTGTGGTGTCAATGCATCCAATGGCAAGATAACGGAACGAGACGCTTGTGAATTTGACAGCTTTAACACGAGCCGTACCGCACCAGCAAAACAACACTATGTGGGATATCAATCTGACTGAATCTAGTCATTTTTTCAATTTAAATACATTTGAATTGAACAGACATCGTAGACTTGTGCTCGTTCATGTGTTAGGTACTTAAGCTACAGTTTCTGGGCTTTAATACAAAATGCTTAGAGAGGAAAAAGGAGACTGGTAGAACGAAGTAGATGCATATTGATTTGTTTATTAGAATGGCATGTATAGATAGAAACAACAGAGGAAAAACTTAACGTGGATTCAAACGACAGAACTTTTCCTGTGAGGATTTAAGCAAACAAAAAAAAAAAGACATTGCAAGAAGTGAGACGGTATCTAATCAATAGAATATGTTGATATCTATTCTGCCACGATAACAGAAACGCTCATGTTTAAGTGCAATATTGTATTGTTTCGTGTCCTTTTGGTTGGGTTATAGTCATGTGTATATTGTGTATGGAAGGGAAAGGGAAAGGGGGGGACCTAGTCAGTTGTACAACTGAATGCCTTCAACTGAAATGTGTCTTCCGCATTAGAAAGAGTTGGAATGAGAGCATTGCTTTTATATAGTCATCCTTATGGTTTAAAAAAAACTGAGCCAAAACAAATGCCGCATTGCTGATCCTAGGGTCGCAAAATTCTTGTAACTTTCTCCAAAATTCCCAGGTTTTCCAGAAATCCTGGTTGGAGGATTGCAGATTTCCTGATTGATTGCCTTCTGATTCAGGGAATCTTCGAAACAGGATTTCTAGAAAACCAACGGGTGGAGTTAGCAGATTGTTGCGTCCCAAGCTAATCCCCTGTATCCTCTCCAAAACGTTCCTATCAGTCACTATTGTCTCAGTGATACTACAAGCTACGCAGAACAACAAATATATTTTGCTGAACCATCAAGAGATGTTTTGCATAGACATCAATTCAAATTGAACTCATGCAAATGGGCTACAGTGCGAGACGTTAGGAGAGAACAGAAAACACACACGGTGGTCTGAGGTTTTTGACAACAACGTTCAGTGGGGTGTCTGCATCCCGAAAAAAGGCACCCTTGCCAATACAGTGCACTATATGTCAAGCGAGTGTAGTGAAAAGTAGTGCACAGTACCGGGAAGAAGGCAGCTTTTGAGACAGACTATGAATGAGCGATTTACTAGTAAGTGAACACAGTAAATACCCTACAACTTACATCGTTTCGGTGTTTTTATAAAAATAACTGAGTTCATATTTTACGGCATATTTATAAAAACTCAACACAAAACGTCTCTAATGCAATAACACCCCAGTGAGATAGAGTTATAATGTATTACAGTGGTAGTAGTAGTAGTAGTAGTAGTATATATGTTGTCCTGTCTGTCTCTATTGGTCTGTAGGCTACAGCAGATGCACTCCTTCACTTCAGTATTGCTTGTCTTTCACACTGCTTGTGGTTATTTAGGTCTATAGAGTCTGTCAACACAAAGACCCAGCCCAATGTGTGTTTAAACCTGTGTGTGTGTGTTTAAACCTGTGTGTGTGTGTTTCAGTGTGTGTGTGTGTGTGTGTGTGTGTGTGTGTGTGTGTGTGTGTGTGTGTGTGTGTGTGTGTGTGTGTGTGTGTGTGTGTGTGTGTGTGTGCGCTTGTGTGTGTGTGTGTGTGGCTGAGCTAACATGCAGAATTAGTCAAGAATAGCTAGTAAGTGTCATATTAGTTTGACAGCCAGGGTGAGAAAAACATCCTCATCTCTCATCACTCATCCCTCATCCCAAGAGGGCTTTACGTGTTTAAATCCCAGTAGGACAGTTGGAAATACATGTACCCTGCTTTTAGCGTGTTCAATTATTCATCATATTGACATATAAGATGTGGAAAAACACTTTCTCTCTATTCAACAGAAGCCTAAGGTTGCTAAAAAATACCTTTGCTTTAGTAGGAGACAGACAGGAAGAAAGGCCTTCTTTAGTCAAAACTCAGGACAGGAAGGAAGAGAAGTATTAGTAGTTTTGGTAGTAGTACCTGGAGCCATTTTCCTCCTAAAAAAAAACTAACATTTTATTGTAAAAGTAATACTCGTCATAATAAATAAAATAAATTAAACAACACATTTCGAATAAAATGTGACAAAAAAAAAAGACAAAAATAACACTAAAAGAGAGGTCTGAAGTCATTTTTAAAAACGTTTTTTTTTTTTTACATCGTTCTTCAAATACAAAAAAAAAATCTTGGAGTTGTATAAAGGAAGGAACACACATCGTTGTATAAAAGCTGATACAGGAACATACAGTCGAGCATCAGTCACCAGTGTTTAAATGTATAAACTCCTTGCGGGAATATTTCAGTAGAAGTCGATAATAAATAAAAGCAGTAGAGTAGAATGAAAGGACGGTGAGAGGAGGATAAAAGTGAAGGAAATAATAGTCTGTGGCTGCATCTCAAACAGAACCCTTTTCCATATACAATACACTACTTTTGATCAGAACCCTGGTGGGGCCTAGAACCCTGGAGCACCATTAGCTCTGGTCAACAGAACTGCACTATAAAGGTGAGATGGGTTCCATTTGAGATGGGCTCCATTTGAGATGGGTTCCATCTGAGATGGGTTCCATTTAAGATGGGTTCCATTTGAGTTGGGTTCCATTTGAGTTGGGTTCCATCTGAGATGGGTTCCATTTGAGATGGGTTCCATTTGAGTTGGGTTCCATCTGAGATGGGTTCCATCTGAGATGGGTTCCATTTGAGTTGGGTTCCATCTGAGATGGGTTCCATCTGAGATGGGTTCCATCTGAGATGGGTTCCATTTGAGATGGGTTCCATTTGAGATGGGTTCCATTTGAGATACAGACTATGGCTTGATAGGCTTCCTTGGCCTGACAACATAAATATAGCTTTCTATACGAACTAATCCAAAGTTCCTCTTAGTGTATTGAAGGTAAGGGCTAAAGTCTCTAGAATGTACTACACAACTAGAAGAGAGAAGAGAATGGAGGAATATAACAACAACAAAACAACAGACCTTCCTTCCATTCTTCCCCTTCTTTCTTGTCTCAGGGACGGAAGTGAGAGCTGGAGAGAAGGATGGAGTGATGGCGGGATGGAGAAGGACGTCATCAGTATGGCGCAAACTTCTGTCTCTCCGGTTTCTTCCCGATCCCATTGGCCGAGGAGATCTTCGCTGTGTAGGAGATCTGGGCCTGGGCATGGGCCCCAGCGGCGGCGGCTGCATTGGCGGCAGGGTTGGATAAAGCCAGGAAGGGTACAGATTGGATGGATTTCATGGATTGCATTCCAAGGAGGCTGGAGAGGGGGAGGGCCCCATAGGGGTGGGTGCCCATCATGGGGACTGCAGCGTGGGGGTGGGGGTGGGACATGCCAGGGCAGCCCATGGCAGCCAGGGTGGCAGCAGCCACAGCTGAAGACTGGGCTGGTGAGGGCGGTTGGCTGTAGGCCATGGTGAGGTCAGCAGGGTTCGACATGGAGGAAGACTGGGCGGTGGATTTGGCGGTCTCTAAACTGCACAAGGTGATAGGAGGAGGAGGATAGGAGGTGGAGGAAGAGGGGGGGGGGTTGGAGGTGTAGGGAGGGAAGGAGGGAAGGAGGGTGGAGGGAAGGACAAGGGAAGGAGGGAAGGAGGGTGGAGGGAAGGACAAGGGAAGGGGGAAGGAGGGAGTAACGGATGGAAAAGGATTAGAAGGTTAAAGAAATAAAAGACATGTTAAAAAAAAGAGAAATTGAGTGAAATTAAAGAAATCAAATCAAAAGGAGATTAAAAATCTAAATGATAAAAGAGGTGTGTTTTTCTGGAGGTTGTAACAGATTATTTTAGGGGGGGGGGGGGGGGGGATCTTTCTGGCTCTCATGGAAGGAGTGGGTGCTATAAGTCAGGGTGATGGCTTGGGTAAGGGCTTGGGTAAGGGAAACACAAATAAGTTCAAAGTTCATTAGGATTTTCCTTATTCTGTAAAGGATCAAAGATACATATTGTATTTGTCAATATCTAATATAGATATATAAATACATATATATATTTCATATTGTATTTGTATTGTCTGTAATAATACTACAATGTGTATGCAGCGTGTAATACAGTGTCATATACCGTGTATAATGTCCAATGCAGCGTGTAATACAGTGTGTTTTTTAGGGTAGAATTAATGATTGGAATGTCCATCTGGCTACACAGTCAAATCTTTGTTCTTTGTAGAAATGGGGTATGTTCAAAATTCAGTCACTTTCAACTGTCTGATACAACACTTGGCCACAGAGAGCGAACGATGTAGTCTGACATCTCTTCTGATTGGAAGGGAGAGGTCCTTCCGAGAGCAGTCACACAACATGAATAATGGTCACAAGATAAAAGACTTGATTTTATAATCAGCAGTTTTAGTACACACTTCAAAATGTGTTGCTAGTTTTCTTATAGTACGAGCTGTTGAAAATGAATGTGTCAACGTTATGTTATAACAAGATTAAACAAATCTGTCATCTGTGGAGGTAGATACAAGTTAAGACTGTCTTTGAAGCAGTGAAATGTCCCCCTGGGATCATGAGTAGGGCTTGACGAGGGTCATGTTCATTAGGCACTGAACCGGAGAAAACGGACTGAAACAAGGAGGGACTACCTGGACTTGTCCAATAAGAAAGGTCTATGTTCATTTTCCGTTGCAAAACATATTGGAACATTTTCTTCTGTTTTGTGCCTTACTGAACACAGCCCAGGTAAACCCTGAGTGGGGCCAGAGTTAATATATAACAATACAAATCATAATGCAGTATATGCCATTCAGGGGACACGTTAATCCAAAGGGATTTACAGTCATGAGTACATACATTTGACGAAACCATGGTGTTAGAAGCTCTACCAACTGAGCTACAGAGGACCAGAACTTTGTCTTACCAGGAGGTGATGAGGTATTGGGCCAGGTTGATAGAGATGGGTGTCCCTGTGATGGTGACGGCTCTATCACTGGTGCTGTCCAGCTGGCTACCGATCTTTATCTGAGCCCCTGACACCTGGCGGATCTCATTGATCTTGGTGCCCTGACGCCCGATGATGGAGCCGATGAGCTTGGGGCAGAAAGACGGGTCTCGTTAAGACGAAAGGGGAGAGGTGTGTGTGTGTGTGTGTGTGTGTGTGAGTGTAAGTGTGAGTGTGAGTGTGTGTGTGTGTGTGTGTGTGTGTGTCTGTGTGTCTGTGTGTGTGTGTGTGTGTGTGTGTGTGTGTGTGTGTGTGTGTGTGTGTGTGTGTGTGTGTGTGTGTGTGTGTGTGTGAGTGAGTGAGTGAGTGAGTGTGTTTGTGTGTGTTAATCTTGGTGCCCTGACGCCCGATGATGGGGCTAACGAGTTAAAGGAGGAACGTGAAGGTGACCATAACAATCAGATCACAATAACCACGGGGAAGGAATTTACTGTTGATAATACTAAATGTCCGGGGCTCACTTAAAAAACAGAGATGTGAATCGCAATGTGACTTCAATGTGACTTCAATGTGACTTCAATGTGACTTCAATGTCACTTCAATGTGACTTCAATGTGACTTCAATGTGACTTCCCAGGATAAAATATACATTCAATATAAATATATAAAGGTTTGTGCATCTTGGGGGGAAAAAACAACATTGTCTTGAGTTTTATAAACAAACATACACTCGCTCGAAGCGCATCGCTTGTGTCTCAGAGCCTAACTCATCTACTAGTAGAAAAGCCAATAACATCCCAAATCAGGGGTCAGACTTTCCACTAGATGTTGGAACATTGCTGCTATAACAGCCTCCACTCTTCTGGGAAGGCTTTACACTAGATGATGGAACATTGCCGCGGGGACTTGCTTCCATTCAGCCACAAGAGCATTAGTGAGGTCGGACACTGATGTTGGGCGATTAGGCCTGGCTCGCAGTCGGCGTTCCAATTCATCCCAAAGGTGTTCGATGGGTTTGAGGTCAGGGCTATATGCAGGCCAGTCAAGTTCTTCGACGCCGATCTCAACAAACCATTCATGTATGGACGCTTTGTGCGGGGACGTTGTCATGCTGAAACAGGAAAGGGCGTCCCACAAACTGCTGCTACAAAGTTGGAAGCACAGAATCATCTAGAATGTCATTGTAGCTGTAGTGTTAAGATTTCCCTTCACTGGACCTAAGGGCCCCGAATCATGATAAACAGCCCCAGACCATTATTCCTCCTCCACCAAACTTTACAGTTGGCACTATGCATTGGGACAGGTAGCGTTTTCCTGGCATCCGCCAAACCCAGATTCATCTGTCGGACTGCCAGATGGTGAAGTGTGATTCATCTCTCCAGAGAACGCGTTTCCACTCCTCCAGTCCAATGGCGGCGAGCTTTACACCACTCCAGCTGACGCTTGGCATTATGCATGGTGATCTTAGGCTTGTGTGCGGCTGCTCGGCCATGGAAACCCATTTCATGAAGCTCCCGATGAACAGTTATTGTGCTGACGTTACCACCAGAGGCAGTTTGGAACTCGGTAGTGAGTGAGGCAGCCGAGGACAGACGATGTTTACGTGCTACCCGTTTTGTGAGCTTGTGTGGCCTACCACTGAGCCGTTATTGATCCTAGATCCGTTTCCACTTCACAGTACTTACAGTTGACCGGGGCAGCTCTAGCAAGGCAGACATTTGACGAACTGACTTGTTTTCAAGGTGACATCCTATGACGTTGCCATGTTGAAAGTCGCATCTCTTCAGTAAGGCCCATTCTACTGCCAATGTTTGTCTATGGAGATTGCATGGCTGTGTGATCAATTTTATACTACATGTCAGCAACGGGTTTGGCTGTGGTTTTCCATCATCACTAATTTGAATGTGTGTCCACATACTTTTGTATATATAGTGTAGCTAAACGGACTATCAGACTGTTTTTGCACTACGTTTTTGTCTGGACTCATCACTTTGTTTCAAAGTATTGGGACAATGACACATTTTGGTTTGTTTTTGTCTCTGTTCTCCAGCACTTTGTTTTTGAAATGATACAATGACTATGAAGTTAAAGTGCAGACTGTCAGTTTTATTTTGAGAGTATTTTCATCCATATTTGGTAAACCGTTTTAGTAATTACAGCACTTTCTGTACATACCCCCCCCCATTTAAGATACTACAAGTATTGGAACAAATTCACTTATACGTGAATTAAAGTAGTAATAAGTTAAGTATTTGGTCCCATATTCCTAGCACGCAATAATTACATTGAGCTCGTGACAAACTTGTTGAATGGCTGTGCTGTTTCTTTTGGTTTTGGTTTCAGATTAGTTTGTGCCCAATAGTAATGACTGGTAAATAATGTATTGTGTCATTTTGGAGTCACTTTTATTGTAAATTAGAATATAATATGTTTCTAAACACTGAATGTGGATGCTAACATGGTTACAGATAGTCCTGAATGAATCCTGAATAATGATGAATGGGAAAGTTACAAACTTACAAATATCATACCCTCAAGACATGCTGACCTCTCACCATTACAATAACAGGGGAGGTTAGCATTTTATATCAATACCTCCAAGACATGCTAACCTCTCACCATTACAATAACAGGGGAGGTTAGCATTTTATATCATACCCCCAAGACATGCTAACCTCTCACCATTACAATAACAGAGTAGGTTAGCATTTTATATCATACCTCCAAGACATGCTGACCTCTCACCATTACAATAACAGGGGAGGTTAGCATTTTATATCATACCTCCAAGACATGCTAACCTCTCACCATTACAATAACAGGGGAGGTTAGCATTTTGGGGATTGGTATGATATTTATGCCTCTGTAACTTTCTCTTTATGATGGATAAGTGATCATGGGAAACAGATAATGGGTAAGGTAGAATGGATAAGAAATAATGGATGAGGGAGAATGGATAATGTTTATGGATAAGGAGTAATAAATTAAGGATACGATATAACAGATAATGGATAAGGATAATTAATAATAAATAAGGGATGAGTGAGAATGAATAGTGGATAAGACATAATGTATAAGGGAGAATGGATCCATCACAGACAGAAAAACCCAGTGTCAGAGATCAGGATCATACCTGGGTTCAGATACTACTTTTAGCTTTTTGGATCTAGTCTCTCTAGACCGGTTGAATTAACAGTGTTTCCACAACATTTAGATGAAATGATGTTGAACCAACATGGACCAGATGTTGAATTGACATCTGTGCCCAGTGCATCTGTTCTATTGGTTCCATTTAACCGGGCAGTAAAGGCCACATACAGTATTACAAAAATTATTTCAAGTCAAGTCCTCTCCCGACTAGTCCTTTCCAGTGTCAGGCCTGAAGCACTTGATTGAGAGGTCCTAATGTAAGGAGACTGGTGATGGAGGGGCCCTAATGTAAGGAGACTGGTGATGGAGGGGCCCTAATGTAAGGAGACTGGTGATGGAGGGGCCCTAATTTAAGGAGACTGGTGATGGAGGGGCCCTAATGTAAGGAGACTGGTGATGGAGGGGCCCTAATGTAAGGAGACAGGTGATGGAGGGGCCCTAATGTCAGGAAACAGGTGATGGAGGGGCCTTAATGTAAGGAGACAGGTGATGGAGGGGCCCTAATGTAAGGAGACAGGTGATGGAGGGGCCCTGATGTAAGGAGACAGGTGATGGAGGGGCCCTAATGTAAGGAGAAAGGTGATGGAGGGGCCCTAATGTAAGGAGACAGGTGATGGAGGGGCCCTAATCTAAGGAGACAGGTGATGGAGGGGCCCTAATTTAAGGAGACAGGTGAAGGCGGAGCCCTAATGTAAGGAGACAGGTGATGGAGGGGTCCTAATGTCAGGAAACAGGTGATGGAGGGGCCCTAATGTAAGGAGACAGGTGATGGAGGGGCCCTAATTTAAGAAGACAGGTGATGGAGGGGCCCTAATGTAAGGAGACAGGTGATGGAGGGGCCCTAATGTAAGGATAAAGGTGATGGAGGGGCCCTAATGTAAGGAGACAGGTGATGGAGGGGCCCTAATTTAAGGAGACAGGTGATGGAGGGGCCCTAATTTAAGGAGACAGGTGATGGCGGAGCCCTAATGTAAGGAGACAGGTGATGGAGGGGCCCTAATGTCAGGAAACAGGTGATGGAGGGGCCCTAATGTAAGGAGACAGGTGATGGAGGGGCCCTAATTTAAGAAGACAGGTGATGGAGGGGCCCTAATGTAAGGAGACAGGTGATGGAGGGGCCCTAATGTAAGGATAAAGGTTATAAAGAGACAGCCCTGTGTCTCCTAAGGAATAGGGTTTCATTTGGGACGAGTCCCCTGTCATGTCTGAGGCCTGGACAGGTGATGAAGCGACTCCAACATGGACGTGTTGACAGGTAGATATGCTGTCTGATGGACAAACCATGACCCCATTTAGTTCCCCCCTCACTCCTCTGCTCTCATAAACTCTCTCCCCATCTCTCTCTCTCTCTCTCTCTCTTTCTATCTCTCTCACTCTCTCTCTCCCCCTCCCCATCTCTCTCTCCCCAACTCTCTCTCTCCCCATCTCTCTCTCTCCCCAACTCTCTCTCTCTCTCTCTCTCTCTCCCAATCTCTCTCTCTCCCCATCTCTCTCTCCCCATCTCTCTCTCTCTCTCTCCCCATCTCTCTCTCCCCATCTCTCTCTCTCTCTCTCCCCATCTCTCTCTCTCCCCATCTCTCTCTCTCCCCATCTCTCTCTCTCTCCCCATCTCTCTCTCTCTTCCCATCTCTCTCTCCCCATCTCTCTCTCTCTCTCCATATCAAAAACATTCCCTTTCTCACCACCCAGGGCCTGAACTGTTACCCCTCCCTTCCTACATCACCCACTGCAGTCTATTAATGGACTGCTGATTATTTGGGGGACGAAGCTAAGTGCCCACAGATGAGTGCCAGGTCTGAACCACTCTGTTTGACACACAGCACAGGACTGTAGCCACGCCAGGCCAGCCTCCCATCTCTCAGTCTCTCTGACACACAACACAGGACTGTAGCCACGCCAGGCCAGCCTCCCATCTCTCAGTCTGTCTGACACACAGCACAGGACTGTAGCCACGCCAGGCCAGCCTCCCATCTCTCAGTCTCTCTGACACACAACACAGGACTGTAGCCACGCCAGGCCAGCCTCCTATCTCTCAGTCTCTCTGACACACAACACAGGACTGAAGCCACGCCAGGCCAGCCTCCCATCTCTCAGTCTCTCTGACACACAACACAGGACTGAAGCCACGCCAGGCCAGCCTCCCATCTCTCAGTCTCTCTGACACACAACACAGGACTGAAGCCACGCCAGGCCAGCCTCCCATCTCTCAGTCTGTCTGACACACAACACAGGACTGTCTGCACGGTGTTAGATGGATGTGGACACAGTGGAAACAGGGCTATTTTTGGGTGGATTCCCTGCTGGAGCTGTAATGTGAAGAAAAAAAAGCTTGTTTTGTGGAACTGGTGAGCTGGAGGACGTCACAGCCCACCCTGCACACACACACACACACACACACACACACACACACACACACACACATACACACACACACACACACACACACACACACACACACACACACACACACACACACACACACACACACACACACACACACACACACACACACACACACACCCCCCCCACCCAGATAGAGCCCCTCTGGGCCGTTTTCAGCAGTGCGTGCCTGTCGGGCTTAGTGCCTCTCTGCCTCTCTGTGGCTGCTATTGTGTTGATGTGCTCCAGACTCTCTCTCTTTCTCTCTCCCTCTATCTCTCTCTAGCTTGCTCTCTTTTGACTCTCTTTATCTCTCTCTACCCCTTCTCTCTCTCTCCTCTCTCTCTCTCTACCCCCTCTCTCCCCTCTTTCTAGACTGTCTTCCTCCCTCTCTCTCTTGTTCTCTCTCCCTCTATCTCTCTTTCTCTCTCTGTCTCTCTCTCTACCCCCAATCTCTGCCCTCTCTCAACTGCCTTCCTCTCTCTTTCTCTCTCCCGCTATCTATCTCGCCCACTCTCTCTCTCTACCCCCTCTCTCTCTCCTCTCTCTTGACTGCCTTACTCCCTCTCTCTCTTCTATCGCTCTCTTTCCCCCTACCATCTCCCTCTTTTTCCTATTGTTCTCCTTCAGGGAGAAAAGTGAGAGAGAGAAGAGAGAGAGAGAAAGAGAGATTGGGAGAGATAGGTAGAGAAAAGAGAGGGAGATAGAAGAGAAAGAAGAGAGAGAGAAAAATAAGAGATAGAGATAAAGAGAGAGTGAGAAGAGAGAGAGAGAGACAGAGAGAGAAGAGAGAAAGAGAGAGAGCGAGAGAGAGGGAGAGAGAGATAGAGAAGAGAGAGAGAGAGACAGAGAGAGAAAGAGAGATAGAGAGAGAGATAGAGAGAGAAAAGAGAGAGAGAGAGAGAGAGAAGAGAGGGAGAGAGAAAGAAGATAGAGAGAGATAGATAGAGAGAAAAGAGAGATAGAGAGAGAGAGCGAGAGAGAGCGATAGAGAGAGAAGAGAGAGAGATAGAGAGAGAAAAGAGAGAGAGAGAGAGAGAGAGAGAGAGAGAGAGCGAGAGAGAGAGAGAGAGAGCGAGAGAGAGAGAGAGAGTGCAGACAAATTTGACCCCAAGATCTACCGTGGAATATGCGTCAATAGTAATGTTGGGAAAATCCTCTGCATTATCATTAATAGCAGACTTGTACATTTCCTCAACGAAAACAATGTACTGAGCAAAAGTCAAATTGGCTTTTTACCAAATTACCGTACAACAGACCATGTATTCACCCTACACACCCTAATTGACAACCAAACAAACCAAAACAAAGGCAAAGTCTTCTCATGCTTTGTTGATTTCAAAAAAGCCCTCGACTCAATTTGGCATGAGGGTCTGCTATACAAACTGATGGAAAGTGGTGTTGGGGGTAAAACATACGACATTATAAAATCTATGTACACAAACAACAAGTGTGTGGTTAAAATTGGCAAAAAACACACACATTTCTTCACACAGGGTCGTGGGGTGAGACAGGGATGCAGCTTAAGCCCCACCCTCTTCTACATATATATCAATGAATTGGCGCGGGCACTAGAAAAGTCGGCAGCACCCGGTCTCACCCTACTAGAATCCGAAGTCAAATGTCTACTGTTTGCTGATGATCTGGTGCTTCTGTCACCAACCAAGGAGGGCCTACAGCAGCACCTAGATCTTCTGCACAGATTCTGTCAGACCTGGGTCCTAACAGTAAGTTAAATCTCAGTAAGACCAATATAATGGTGTTCCAAAAAAGGTCCAGTCACCAGGACCACAAATACAAAATTCCATCTAGACACTGTTGCCCTAGAGCACACAAAAAACTATACATACCTTGGCCTAAACATCAGCGCCACAGGTAACTTCCACAAAGCTGTGAATGATCTGAGAGACAAGGCAAGAAGGGCATTCTATGCCATCAGAAGGAACATAAAACCACCTAAAAGGAAGCGATTCCCAAACCTTCCATAACAAAGCCATCACCTACAGAGAGATTAACCTGGAGAAGAGTCCCCTAAGCAAGCTGGTCCTGGGGCTCTGTTCACAAACACAAACACACCCCACAGAGCCCCAGGACAGCAGCACAATTAGACCCAACCAAATAATGAGAAAACAAAAAGATAATTACTTGACACATTGGAAAGAATTAACAAAAAAACAGAGCAAACTAGAATGCTATTTGGTCCTAAACAGATAGTACACAGTGGCAGAATACCTGACCACTGTGACTGACCCAAACTTATGGAAAGCGTTGACTATGGACAGACTCAGTGAGCATATCCTTGCTATTGAGAAAGGCCGCCGTAGGCAGACATGGCTCTCAAGAGAAGACAGGCTATGTGCTCACTGCAAAATGAGGTGGAAACTGAGCTGCACTTCCTAACCTCCTGCCCAATGTATGACCATATTAGAGAGACATATTTCCCTCAGATTACACAGATCCAAAAGGAATTTGAAAACAAATCCAATTTTGATAAACTCCCATATTTACTGGGGGAAATTCCACAGTGTGCCATCACATCAGCAAGATTTGTGACCTGTTGCCACGAGAAAAGGGCAACCAGTGAAGAACAAACACCATTGTAAATACAACCCATATTTATGCTTATTTATTTTCCCTTGTGTACTTTAACCATTTGTACATTGTTACAACACTGTATATATAAATAATTAATATGACATTTGTAATGTCTTTATTGTTTTGAAACTTCTGTATGTGTAATGATTACTGTTCATTTTTATTGTTTATTTCACTTTTGTATATTATCTACCTCACTTGCTTTGGCAATGTTAACACATGTTTCCAATGCCAATAAAGCCCATTGACTTAAATTGATAGAGAAAGAGAGAGAGAGAGAGAGAGAGAGAGAGAGAGAGAGAAGAGATAGAGAGAGAGATAGAAGAGAGAAGAGAGATATAGAGAGAGATAGAGAGATAGAGAGAGAGAGAGAGAGAGAGAGAGAGAGAGAGAGAGAAGAGATAGAGAGAGAGATAGAAGAGAGAAGAGAGAGATAGAGAGAGAGAGAGAGAGAGAGAGAGAGAGAGAGAGAGAGAGAGAGAGAGAGATAGAAGAGAGAAGAGAGAGATAGAGAGAGAAGAGAGAGAGAGAGAGATAGAGAGAGAGAGAGAGAGAGAGAGAGAGAGAGAGATAGAGACAGAGCGATAGAGAGAGAGAGAGAAGAGAGAGAGAAGAGAGAGAGCGACCTTTGACAACTTTATCCATACATTTTTAAGCCCTCTGTATTGGAAGACCACAGAAACACAATGACGGAATGCCAAGCAATGGCCATGTCTGAAAACATTACCATCCGTCAAGTCCATGTTTCCATTGTTGTTTTGAGGCTCATTGGAGAAGGGGATCCAAGGTTCCTCCCTCTGACTTCCTCCTTCAATGAGCTTCGTGAATGTAGGAAGCAACGACTTGATAGCTTGTAACATTTTCAGACACAGCCAATATATTAACTGGGACGTGGGTGGGCTGAGCTGGGGAGGGGGTACGCTGGGGTAGGCTGGGTAGGCTGGGGTGGGAAGGCTGAGCTGGGGACGGGGTAGGCTGGGGTAGGGACGGCTGAGCTGGGGAGGGGGTAGGCTGGGGTAGTGACGGCTGAGCTGGGGAGGGGGTAGGCTTGGGTAGGGAGGGCTGAGCTGGGGAGGGGGTAGGCTGGGGGCTGAGCTGGGGTGGGAAGGCTGAGCTGGGGAGGGGGTAGGCTGGGGTAGGGACGGCTGAGCTGGGTAGGGGGTAGGCTGGGGTAGTGATGGCTGAGCTGGGGAGGGGGTAGGCTGGGGTAGGGCGGCTGAGCTGGGGAGGGGGTAGGCTTGGGTAGTAACGGCTGAGCTGGGGAGGGGGTAGGCTGGGGTAGGGACGGCTGAGCTGGGGAGGTCTCTGGTTGCCTTATTTACTGCTGTGTTGTGACAGCACAGAGCCTCTCAGCATGTCAGACATCATGACTGGGTTTAGTTCAAAACTCATAGAGCTCCGCTGAGACTTATGGATGGACAGACAGGAGAGAGAGAGAAAGAGAGTGAGAGAGAGAGATGACATCATTATGATAACACCTCAACCAGTTTTGCTCATTGGGTTAGAGGCAACATTGAAGCAGAGAACAGTGAGGTGTCTGACTTACTGAATAACAATATGTTTAGTCACTTTAACCATGTGTACATGTGTAAGTATATAGCCTGATGATGACGGAATGAGGTGTCTGACTGA
>NW_027258768.1:0-37500 GCF_045791955.1 Oncorhynchus clarkii lewisi | reverse complement strand
ACCCTATTCCCTATGTATGGCACCCTATTCCCTGTGTATGGCTCCCTATTCCCTGTGTATGGTACCCTATTCCCTATGTATGGCACCCTATTCCCTGTGTATGGCTCCCTATTCCCTGTGTATGGTACCCTATTCCCTATGTATGGCACCCTATTCCCTGTGTATGGTACCCTATTCCCTATTCACTATTATTGACCAGAGCCCTAGCACTACGAAGGGTAATACGATGCTTTTTTGGGATGCAGGCGCTGAAATCCTCAGGAGAAGAGAGGAGAGCTTAGTTGGCCCTGTTCCCCATCTGTGTCTATCCCTACCTGGATCAGGTCTAATCTACACTTAACATACGGACCATGGATGGACAGGCCTGGGGCTGACACAGAGGCAGAATGGGAGCAACATAGACAATATCTTTCCCCTGATTCAGAGGGGCTTTCTGGACACTCAGGGTTCTTTAAAGGGACAGGATTCAGAGGGGCTTTCTGGACACTCCGGGTTCTATAAAGGGACAGGATTCAGAGGGGCTTTCTGGACACTCAGGGTTCTTTAAAGGGACAGGATTCAGAGGGGCTTTCTGGACACTCAGGGTTCTTTAAAGGGACAGGATTCAGAGGGGCTTTCTGGACACTCAGGGTTCTTTAAAGGGACAGGATTCAGAGGGGCTTTCTGGACACTCCGGGTTCTTTAAAGGGACCGGGTTCATGATAAATACAGGTATGCCAGAGTGGAGCCACTGTGGTGTGGAAGAAATCATATTATATGTGGACAACGTGGACAATCTGACGGAATAAATCATTAAATGGTTCCATATGCCTCACATCCTATCAGTCTGGGGTCATTTACACTGAATGGGCTAATGGAAGTCACAGCAGCATACCAAGTTTGAGTGTACATTGAAGAAAAAATAACAGAATATTACTAAAAGTACAATGGAAAAAAGCTTGTAGGAAGGACGTTGTAGGAAGGACGTTGTAGGAAGGACGTTGTAGGAAGGACACTCGTAGGAAGGACGTTGTAGGAAGGACACTCGTAGGAAGGACGTTGTAGGAAGGACGTTGTAGGAAGGACGTTGTAGGAAGGACGTTGTAGGAAAGACACTCGTAGGAAGGACGTTGTAGGAAAGACACTCGTAGGAAGGACGTTGTAGGAAGGACGTTGTAGGAAGGACGTTGTAGGAAGGACACTCGTAGGAAGGACGTTGTAGGAAGGACACTCGTAGGAAGGACGTTGTAGGAAGGACGTTGTAGGAAGGAAGTTGTAAGAAGCAAGTCGTAGGAAAGAAGTTGTAGGAAGGACGTTGTAGTAAGGTCGTTGTATGAAGGACACTCGTAGGAAGGACGTCGTAGGGTGGTTGTTGTAGGAAGGACGTTGTAGGAAGGACGTTGTAGTAAGGTCATTGTATGAAGGACACTCGTAGGAAGGACGTCGTAGGGTGGTTGTTGTAGGAAGGACGTTGTAGGAAGGACGTTGTAGGAAGGACGTTGTATGAAGGACACTCATAGGAAGGACGTCGTAGGGTGGTTGTTGTAGGAAGGACACTCGTAGGAAGGACGTCGTAGGGTGGTTGTTGTAGGAAGGACGTTGTAGGAAGGACGTTGTAGGGTTGTTGTTGTAGGATGGACGTTGTAGGAAGGACGTCGTAGGAAGGACACTCGTAGGAAGGACACTCGTAGGAAGGACGTGGTAGGAAGGTCGTTGCAGGATGGTTATTGTAGGAAGGACATCGTAGGAAGGACACTTGTAGGAAGGACGTTGTAGGAAGGACGTTGTAGGATGGTTGTTGTAGGAAGGACGTTGTAGGAAGGACGTTGTAGGATGGTTGTTGTAGGAAGGCGTTGTAGGAAGGACGTTGTAGGAAGGACGTTGTAGGAAGGACGTTGTAGGAAGGACGTTGTAGGAAGGTTGTTGTAGGAAAGACGTTGTAGGAACGATGTTGTAGGAAGGACGTTGTAGGAAGGACGTTGTAATATGGTTGTTGAAGGAAGGACGTTTTAGGAAAGTCGTTGTAGGAAGGACGTTGTAGGAAGGATGTTGTAGGTAGGACGTCGTAGGATGGTTGTTGTAGGAAGGACGTTGTAGGAAGGACGTTTTAGGAAAGTCGTTGTAGGAAGGTTATTGTAGGAACTCAAACAAAGTAACTTCAAAAGCAAAGTCAGTCAGAACTGTCAGACCGATTATAGTCTGTTCTCCCTCTGTGTGTCACCTTTCCCTGTCTCACACTCTACCGCTCTCCCCCTCTACCTCTCCTCCTCTTCCTCTCTCCCTGTCTCACACTCTACCTCTCTCCTCCTCTCCCTGTCCTCCTCTTCCTCTCTCCCTGTCTCCCCCTCACCCCCTCTACCTGTCCTCCTATTTCTCTCTCCCCCTCTACCTCTCTCCCCCTCAACCTGTCCTCCTCTTCCTCTCTCCCTGTCTCCCCCTCTACCTCTCTCCCCCTCTATCTCTCCTCATCTTCCTCTCAACCTCTCTCCCCCCTCCCCCTCTACCCCTCCACCTCTCCTCCTCTACCTCTCTCCCCCTCGACTTCTCTCTCCCTCTACCTCTCTATATCTCCCCCTCCACCTCTCCTCCTCTTTCTCTCTCCCCCTCTACCTCCCTCCCCTTCTACCTCTCTCCTCCTCTTCCTCTCTCCCTGTTGCCCCCTCTACCTCTCCTCCTCTACCTCTCTCCCCCTCTACCTCTCTACATCTCCCCCTCCACCTCTCCTCCTCTACCTCTCTCCCCCTCTACCTCTCTCCCTGTTGCCCCCTCTACCTCTCCACCTCTTTCTCTCTCCCCCTCTACCTCCCTCCCCTTCTACCTCTCTCCTCCTCTTCCTCTCTCCCTGTCGCCCCCTCTACCTCTCCTCCTCTACCTCTCTCCCCCTCTACCTCTCTACATCTCCCCCTCCACCTCTCCTCCTCTACCTCTCTCCCCCTCTACCTCTCTCCCCTTCTCCACCTCTACCTCTCTCCTTCTCTCCACTTCTCCACCTCTACCTCTCTGCCCCTCTATCTCTCCTCCTCTTTCTCTCTCCCTGTCTCCCCCTCTACCTCTCTCCCCCTCTCCCCCTCTACCTCTCCTCCTCTACCTCTCTCCCCCTCTCCTCCTCTACCTCTCTCCCCCTCTCCCCCTCTACCTCTCCTCCTCTTCCTCTCTCCCTGTCTCACCCTCTCCCTATCAGCACCTCTACCCACTCAGGTCCCAGCAGCTCTCCTTCAGGAAGTAGTCCCTTGAATAGCCACCACCCCCAGGGGTGTACCAGATACAGTACATACCAGGTATGACAGAGTTGGTCTGCTGTTGGTTCATCTGGGCGGCCAGGCCTTGCTGCTGCATAGACAACTGGTGAAGCTTGGCCAACTGAAACACAGGGGGTAGACAGACAGACAGACAGACAGACAGACAGACAGACAGACAGACAGACAGAGGATAAGCAGAGAGAGAGAAAGACAGTCAGGTGGAAAGTCAGACAGACAGATAGACAGATAGACAGATAGACAGATAGATAGATTTAGTCAGCCATAAAAGTATTTAGTCAGCCACCAATTGTGCAAGTTCTCCCACTTAAAAATATGAGAGAGGCTTGTAATTTTCATCATAGTTACACTTCAACTATGACAGACAAAATTAGATTTTTTTTCCCAGAAAATCACATTGTAGGATTTTTAATACATTTTTTTGCAAATTATGGTGGAAAATAAGTATATGGTCACCTACAAACAAGCAAGATTTCTGGTTCTCACAGACCTGTAACTTCTTCTTTAAGAGGCTCCTCTGTCTCTCCTCTCACTCTTTACCTGTATTAATGGCACCTGTTTGAACTTGTTATCAGTGTAAAAGACGCCTGTCCACAACCTCAAACAGTCACACTCCAAACTCCACTATGGCCAAGACCAAAGAGCTGTCAAAGGACACCAGAAACAAAATTGTAGACCTGCACCAGGCTGGGAAGACTGAATCTGCAATAGATACGCAGCTTGGTTTGAAGAAATCAACTGTGGGATTAATTATTAGGAAATGGAAGACATACAAGACCACTGATAATCTCCCTCGATCTGGGGCTCCATGCAAGATCTCACCCCGTGGGGTCAAAATTATCACAAGAACGGTGAGCAAAAATCCCAGAACCACACGGGGGGACCTAGTGAATGACCTGCAAAGAGCTGGGACCAAAGTAACAAAGCCTACCATCAGTAACACACTATGTCGCCAGGGACTCAAATCCTGCAGTGCCAGACGTGTCCCCCTGCTTAAGCCAGTACATGTCCAGGCCCGTCTGAAGTTTGCTAGAGAGCATTTGGATAATCCAGAAGAAGATTGGGAGAATGTCATATGGTCAGATGAAACCAAAATATAACTTTTTGGTAAAAACTCAACTCGTCGTGTTTGGAGGACAAAGAATGCTGAGTTGCATCCAAAGAACACCATACCTACTGTGAAGCATGGGGGTGGAAACATCATGCTTTGGGGCTGTTTTTCTGCAAAGGGACCAGGACGACTGATCCGTGTAAAGGAAACAATGAATGGGGCCATGTATCGTGAGATTTTGAGTGAAAACCTCCTTCCATCAGCAAGGGCATTGAAGATGAAACGTGGCTGGGTCTTTCAGCATGACAATGATCCCAAACACACCGCCCGGGCAATGAATGAGTGGCTTCGTAAGAAGCATTCCAAGGTCCTGGAGTGGCCTAGCCAGTCTCCAGATCTCAACCCCATAGAAAATCTTTGGAGGGAGTTGAAAGTCCATGTTGCCCAGCAACAGCCCCAAAACATCATTGCTCTAGAGGAGATCTGCATGGAGGAATGGGCCAAAATACCAGCAACAGTGTGTGAAAATCTTGTGAAGACTTACAGAAAACGTTTGACCTCTGTCATTGCCAACAAAGGGTATATAACAAAGTATTGAGATAAACTTTTGTTATTGACCAAATACTTATTTTCCACCATAATTTGCAAATCAATTCATTAAAAATCCTACAATGTGATTTTCTGGATTTTGTCTGTCATAGTGGTAGTGTACCTATGATGAAAAGTACAGGCCTCTCTCATCTTTTTAAGTGGGAAAACTTGCACAATTGGTGGCTGACTAAATACTTTTTTGCCCCACTGTAGATAGATAGGTAGGTAGGTAGGTAGGTAGGTAGGTAGGTAGGTAGGTAGGTAGGTAGGTAGGTAGGTGGGTGGGTGGGTGGGTGGGTGGGTGGGTGGGTGGGTAGGTAGATAGATAGATAGATAGATAGAAATATAGATAGATAGAAAGATAGATAGATAGATAGATAGATAGATAGATAGATAGATAGATAGATAGATAGATAGATAGATAGATAGATAGATCGATCACAGGTCACAGTGTGATCAGCATACATACCTCTGAATGTGGAATGCCATATTGGTTCTGTACAGCGTACGTCTGCAAGGTGGGTGGGTGGGTGGGTGGATGGATGGATAGATAGATAGATAGATAGATAGATAGATAGATAGATAGATAGATAGATAGATAGATAGATAGATAGATAGACCCATCCTGTCTCAGCCTCCAGTATTTATGCTGCAGTAGTTTATGTGTCGGGGGGCTAGGGTCAGTTTGTTATATCTGGAGTACTTCTCCTGTCCTATTCGGTGTCCTGTGTGAATCTAAGTGTGCGTTCTCTAATTCTCTCCTTCTCTCTTTCTCTCTCTCGGAGGACCTGAGCCCTAGGACCATGCCCCAGGACTACCTGACATGATGACTCCTTGCTGTCCCCAGTCCACCTGGCCGTGCTGCTGCTCCAGTTTCAACTGTTCTGCCTTATTATTATTCGACCATGCTGGTCATTTATGAACATTTGAACATCTTGGCCATGTTCTGTTATAATCTCCACCCGGCACAGCCAGAAGAGAACTGGCCATCCCACACATGCTCTCTCTAATTCTCTCTTTCTTTCTCTCTCTCGGAGGACCTGAGCCCTAGGACCATGCCCCAGGAATACCTGACATGATGACTCCTTGCTGTCCCCAGTCCACCTGACTGTGCTGCTGCTCCAGTTTCAACTGTTCTGCCTTATTATTATTCGACCATGCTGGTCATTTATGAACATTTGAACATCTTGGCCATGTTCTGTTATAATCTTCACCCGGCACAGCCAGAAGAGGACTGGCCACCCCACATAGCCTGGTTCCTCTCTAGGTTTCTTCCTAGGTTTTGGCCTTTCTATGGAGTTTTTCCTAGCCACTGTGCTTCTACACCTGCATTGCTTGCTGTTTGGGGTTTTAGGCTGGGTTTCTGTACAGCACTTTGAGATATCAGCTGATGTACGAAGGGCTATATAAATAAATTTGATTTGATTTGATTTGATAGATAGATAGATAGATAGATAGATAGATAGATAGATAGATAGATAGATAGATCGATCAAAGGTCACAGGTCACAGTGTGATCAGCATACATACCTCTGAATGTGGAATGCCATATTGGTTCTGTACAGCGTACGTCTGCAAGGAAGAAAAACAAAAAAAAACAATGAAGTGAAATGTTGAAGTTGTTATTTTACCGGGTAAATGTCATTGAGTTTAAACTAACTGTTCTTCAAGGGAGACATGTTGTAGTTCGTCTGAGACAAGTTTAGGAATAACTGCGATTTTACTCTCAGCATCAAAGACAACGAGTGGTTGGATCAATCGGTAGTGAGACATGCTGCTGAGGGAGAGAAAGACCTGTGTGCGTGTGTTTCTGTGTGTGTGTCTGTGTGTGTGTGTGTGTGTGTGTGTGTGTGTGTGTGTGTGTGTGTGTGTGTGTGTGTGTGTGTGTGTGTTGCTCCCACTGGCCTCCTTATATAAGACTGTTTAGGATTTTAACCCCGTGCACAGCAGAAGCACGAGCAGCTCTAACTCTGTCTGACTCTCTAAATTATCCCTTGTACAGGAACATGAAGGAGGAGGAGAGGCTAGTACAGGAACAGGATGTGGGTTACTGTTTAGGCTAGTACAGGAACAGGATGTGGGTTACTGTTTAGGCTAGTACAGGAACAGGAGGTGGTTTGCTGTTTAGGCTAGTACAGGAACAGTAGATGGTTTGCTGTTTAGGCTAGTACAGGAACAGGAAGTGGGTTACTGTTTAGGCTAGTACAGGAACAGGAAGTGGGTAACTGTTTAGGCAGGTACAGGAACAGGAAGTGGTTTACTGTTTAGGCTAGTACAGGAACAGGAAGTGGTTTACTGTTTAGGCTAGTACAGGAACAGGAAGTGGTTTACTGTTTAGGCTAGTACAGGAACATGAAGTGGGTTACTGTTTAGGCTAGTACAGGAAGAGGAAGTGGTTTACTGTTTAGGCTAGTACAGGAACTGGAAGTGGTTTACTGTTTAGTCTAGTACGGGAACAGGAAGTGGGTTACTGTTTAGGCCTGTACAGGAACAGGAAGTGAGTTACTGTTTAGGCTAGTACAGGAACAGGAAGTGGGTTACTGTTTAGGCTAGTACAGGAACATGAAGTGTTTGCTGTTTAGGCTAGTACAGGAACAGGAAGTGGGTTACTGTTTAGGCTAGTACAGGAACAGGAAAAGGTTTACTGTTTAGGCTAGTACAGGAACATGAAGTGGGTTACGGTTTAGGCTAGTACAGGAACATGAAGTGTTTGCTGTTTAGGCTAGTACAGGAACAGGAAGTGGGTTACTGTTTAGGATTGTACAGGAACAGGAAATTATTTATTGTTTAGTCTAGTACAGGAACAGGTAGTGGTTTACTGTTTAGGCTTGTACAGGAACAGGAAGTGGTTTACTGTATAGGCTAGTACAGGAACAGGAAGTGAGTTACTGTTTAGGCTTGTACAGGAACATGAAGTGGTTTACTGTTTAGGCTAGTACAGGAACAGGAAGTGGTTTACTGTTTAGGCTAGTACAGGAACAGGAAGTGGTTTACTGTTTAGGCTAGTACAGGAACAGGAAGTGGTTTACTGTTTAGGCTAGTACAGGAAGTGGTTTACTGTTTAGGCTAGAACTGGAACAGGAAGTGGGTTACTGTTTAGGCTCGTACAGGAACAGGAAGTGGTTTACTGTTTAGGCTTGTACAGGAACAGGAAGTGGTTTACTGTTTAGGCTAGTACAGGAACAGGAAGTGAGTTACTGTTTAGGCTTGTACAGGAACATGAAGTGGTTTACTGTTTAGGCTAGTACAGGAACAGGAAGTGGTTTACTGTTTAGGCTAGTACAGGAACAGGAAGTGGTTTACTGTTTAGGCTAGTACAGGAAGTGGTTTACTGTTTAGGCTAGAACGGGAACAGGAAGTGGGTTACTGTTTAGGCTCGTACAGGAACAGGAAGTGGGTTACTGTTTAGGCTAGTTCAGGAACAGGAGGTGGTTTACTGTTTAGGCTAGTACAGGAACAGGACGTGGTTTACTGTTTAGGCTAGTACAGGAACAGGAGGTGGTTTGCTGTTTAGGCTAGTACTGGAACAGGAAGTGGTTTACTGTTTAGGCTAGTACAGGAACAGGACGTGGTTTACTGTTTAGGCTAGTACAGGAACATGAAGTGGGTTACTGTTTAGGCTAGTACAGGAACAGGAAGTGGTTTACTGTTTAGGCTAGAACAGGACGTGGTTTACTGTTTAGGCTAGTACAGGAAGTGGTTTACTGTTTAGGCTAGTACAGGAACAGGAAGTGGTTTACTGTTTAGGCTAGTACAGGAACAGGACGTGGTTTACTGTTTAGGCTAGTACAGGAAGTGGTTTACTGTTTAGGCTAGTACAGGAAGTGGTTTACTGTTTAGGCTAGAACGGGAACAGGAAGTGGGTTACTGTTTAGGCTCGTACAGGAACAGGAAGTGGGTTACTGTTTAGGCTAGTTCAGGAACAGGAGGTGGTTTACTGTTTAGGCTAGTACAGGAACAGGACGTGGTTTACTGTTTAGGCTAGTACAGGAACAGGAGGTGGTTTGCTGTTTAGGCTATTACAGGAACAGGAAGTGGTTTACTGTTTAGGCTAGTACAGGAAGTGGTTTACTGTTTAGGCTAGTACAGGAACAGGAAGTGGTTTACTGTTTAGGCTAGTACAGGAACCGGACGTGGTTTACTGTTTAGGCCAGTACAGGAACATGAAGTGGGTTACTGTTTAGGCTAGTACAGGAACAGGAAGTGGTTTACTGTTTAGGCTAGAACAGGAAGTGGTTTACTGTTTAGGCTAGTACAGGAACAGGAAGTGGTTTACTGTTTAGGCTAGTACGGGAACAGGAAGTGGTTTACTGTTTTGGCTAGTACGGGAACAGGAAGTGGTTTACTGTTTAGGCTAGTACGGGAACAGGAAGTGGTTTACTGTTTAGGCTAGTACAGGAACAGGAAGTGGTTTACTGTTTAGGCTAGTACAGGAAGTGGTTTACTGTTTAGGCTAGTACAGGAACAGGAAGTGGTTTACTGTTTAGGCTAGTATGGGAACAGGAAGTGGTTTACTGTTTAGGCTAGTACAGGAACATGAAGTGGGTTACTGTTTAGGCTAGTACATGAAGTGGTTTACTGTTTAGGCTAGTACAGGAACAGGAAGTGGTTTACTGTTTAGGCTAGTACAGGAACAGGAAGTGGGTTACTGTTTAAGCTTGTACAGGAACAGGAAGTGGGTTATTGTTTAGGCTAATAAGAGCAATAGATTTTATGAGAAAGTTGTGAATCTGTTTAGTTGAACAGTTCTAGTGCAGGACCTCTACTAAAGGTGGGAGGGACACCAGGGACGTTAGACTAGTGTGTGTGTTTCGTCTCAACAGGGATTCCATTTCCCTGCAACATGTACTGCAGTGTGTGTGTTTGTAAGTGCGTGCGTGTGGGGCTCCTTCGTCTAAATTACATTGATTATTTACTTTATTATTTCTCTCTCCTCCCTCCTTCCTCCTTCCTCCTCTCCTCCTCCTTCCTCCTCCTCTCCTCCTTCTGTCTGTACTCTGCTCTGCATGCTCGTAAATAATGTATAAAAGCATTAATCGCCTTGCCGAACCACTTAACATGGCGTAATCTCCCTCCACCACCCTCACCTGTCCCCCGCACTTCTCCTCTCTCCCGTACCTCTCCTCTCCCCGAATCTTTCCCATCTCTTCCTTTCTCTCCTCTCCTCTCCTCTCCTCTCCTCTCCTCTCCTCTCCTCTCCTCTCCCAAGCAGAGTCTTCATTAGCGCTAGCTGCTAGGATTATGATAGCCAAACAAGCAACACTGATCTCCACTCCATTCTGAGGATGCTCCCAAGCTCCAGTCCAGCCTGCAGCTAACACCCATCATATACACAACACTCTGGCTATGGTTAGGGGCTCTCAGTTTCTCTCTATGTCTCTCTCTCTTTCTCAGACAGACAGACAGACAGACAGACAGACAGACAGACAGACAGACAGACAGACTGACAGACAGACAGACAGAGAGAGAGAGACAGACAGACAGACAGACAGACAGACAGACAGACAGACAGACAGACAGACTGACAGACAGACAGACAGTCTGGATTGGGGGGAGTGGAGCCTGACTTGACAACACATCATCAGCTCCTTCCATGGCTCCGTTTTACTTCCTCTTTCCTCTCCACTTTTGTATCTCTGGTCCCGTACACACCCGTACACACCCGAACACACCCGTACACACCCATACACATCCGTACACACCCGTACACACCCGTACACACCCGTACACACCCATACACAACCGTACACACCCATACACACCCGTACACACCCGTAAACACCCATACACACCGTACACACCCATACACACCCATACACACCCATGCACACCGGTACACACCCGTACACACCCATGCACACCCATACACACCAGTACACACCCATACACACCCATGCACACCCGTACACACCCTTACACACCCGTACACACCCGTACACACACTACAAGGTGTGTAGACTGACTGTCTACCTGGCACAAGGTTTCTAAATGGATTCGATGTATACAATAGTGTAATTACTTCCACGTCCACACTCTGGTAAGTGGTGCTATATTCACAAGTCATCGTCATCGTCACAGCCTGATCCACTAATGCATACTTACTTGTTGTAGATCCAGTCCTCCCTGGGCCAATTGGAAGAGGGGGTGTGACCCGTACTCAGACGCCTCGAACACCTTCAGACACAGACAGACCAGGAGTCAGACTCACCTCAGTAAAATAAACCATAAATAAAACAATGCAGAGCAAAGTGACACGATCCCCGCCATCACGTCATCTACATCAGGGTTAGACCACCACCACTATATCAGGGTTAGACCACCAGCACTACATCAGGGTTAGACCACCACCACTATATCAGGGTTAGACCACCAGCACTACATCAGGGTTAGACCACCACTACATCAGGGTTAGACCACCACCACTATATCAGGGTTAGACCACCACCACTATATCAGGGTTAGACCACCACTACATCAGGGTTAGACCACCAGCACTATATCAGGGTTAGACCACCACCACTATATCAGGGTTAGACCACCACCACTATATCAGGGTTAGACCACCACCACTATATCAGGGTTAGACCACCACTACATCAGGGTTAGACCACCACCACTATATCAGGGTTAGACCACCACTATATCAGGGTTAGACCACCACTACATCAGGGTTAGACCACCACCACTATATCAGGGTTAGACCACCACTACATCAGGGTTAGACCACCACTATATCAGGGTTAGACCAACACCACTACATCAGGGTTAGACCACCAGCACTACATCAGGGTTAGACCACCACTACATCAGGGTTAGACCACCACCACTATATCAGGGTTAGACCAACACCACTACATCAGGGTTAGACCACCACCACTATATCAGGGTTAGACCACCACCACTATATCAGGGTTAGACCACCACCACTATATCAGGGTTAGACCACCAGCACTACATCAGGGTTAGACCACCACTACATCAGGGTTAGACCACCACCACTATATCAGGGTTAGACCACCACCACTATATCAGGGTTAGACCACCACTACATCAGGGTTAGACCACCAGCACTATATCAGGGTTAGACCACCACCACTATATCAGGGTTAGACCACCACCACTATATCAGGGTTAGACCACCACCACTATATCAGGGTTAGACCACCACTACATCAGGGTTAGACCACCAGCACTACATCAGGGTTAGACCAACACCACTACATCAGGGTTAGACCACCACTACATCAGGGTTAGACCACCACCACTATATCAGGGTTAGACCACCACTACATCAGGGTTAGACCACCACTATATCAGGGTTAGACCAACACCACTACATCAGGGTTAGACCACCACTACATCAGGGTTAGACCACCACCACTATATCAGGGTTAGACCACCACCACCACTATATCAGGGTTAGGCCACCACTACATCAGGGTTAGACCACCACTACATCAGGGTTAGACCACCACCACTATATCAGGGTTAGACCAGCACTACATCAGGGTTAGACCAACACCAATACATCAGGGTTAGACCACCACCACTACATCAAGGTTAGATCACCACTACATCAGGGTTAGACCACCACTACATCAGGATTAGACCACCACTACATCAGGGTTAGACCACCACTACATAGGGGTTAGACCACCACCACTACATCAGGGTTAGACCAACACTACATCAAGGTTAGACCACCACCACTACATCAGGGTTAGACCACCAATACATCAGGGTTAAACCACCGCCACTACATCAGGGTTAGACAACCACTACATCAGGGTTAGACCACCACCACTATATCAGGGTTAGACCACCACCACTATATCAGGGTTAGACCACCACTATATCAGGGTTAGACCACCACTACATCAGGGTTAGACCACCACCACTATATCAGGGTTAGACCACCACTACATCAGGGTTAGACCACCACCACTATATCAGGGTTAGACCACCACCACTATATCAGGGTTAGACCACCACTATTTTAGGGTTAGACCACCACTACATCAGGGTTAGACCACCACCACTATATCAGGGTTAGACCACCACCACTATATCAGGGTTAGACCACCAATACATCAGGGTTAGACCACCACTACATCAGGGTTAGACCACCACCACTATATCAGGGTTGGACCAACACCACTATATCAGGGTTAGACCAACACCAATACATCAGGGTTAGACCACCACCACTACATCAGGGTTAGATCACCACTACATCAGGGTTAGACCACCACTACATCAGGATTAGACCACCACTACATCAGGGTTAGACCACCACTACATCAGGGTTAGACCACCACTACATAGGGGTTAGACCACCACCACTACATCAGGGTTAGACCAACACTACATCAGGGTTAGACCACCACCACTACATCAGGGTTAGACCACGAATACATCAGGGTTAAACCACCACCACTACATCAGGGTTAGACAACCACTACATCAGGGTTAGACCACCACCACTACATCAGGGTTAAACCACCGCCACTACATCAGGGTTAGACCACCACTACATCAGGGTTAGACCACCACTACATCAGGGTTAGAATACCACCACTAACATCAGGGTTAGACCAACACCAATACACCAGGGTTAGACGACCACCACTACATCAGGGTTAGACCACCACCACGGTTATACCACCACTATATCAGGGTTAGACCACCACCACCACGGTTAGACCACCACTACATCAGGGTTAGGCCACCACTACATCAGGGTTAGACCACCACTACATCAGGGTTAGACCACCACTACATCAGGGTTAGACCACCACTACATCAGGGTTAGACCACCACTACATCAGGGTTAGACCACCACTACATCAGGGTTAGACCACCACTACATCAGGGTTAGACCACCACTACATCAGGGTTAGACCACCACCACCACATCAGGTGTGTGCATGTGTGTGTATGTGTGTGTATGTGTGTGTGTGTGTGTGTGTGTGTGTGTGTGTGTGTGTGTGTGTGTGTGTGTGTGTGTGTGTGTGTGTGTGTGTGTGTGTGTGTGTGTGTGTGTGTATGTGTGTGTGCGTGTGTGTTTGTGTGTGTGTCTGTGTGTAAGTGTGTGTGTGTGCGTGTGTGTGTGTGTGTGTGTTTCTGTGTGGCTAGACAGTAGACTAGATCATGTGAACCAGACTATACAGAGTACACTGCACAGCTGACCCACAGTGAATGACGGGAGACTTGTGGTCAACATGTTATTCACATATTTGAAATACTTGAGTGTGAGACTATTCCATTCCCGGTGCTAATTTATGGTGTATGGTGATGCTCTTGGGTCAGTTTAGCATTTCCCCACTAATGGTTGAGGTTAGGCTAGGGCAGGAGAAACTGATCCTAGATTTGTACATAGGAGAAAACTTCACCGCGAACTGCTAATTGCACCTCATGTACCTCAAATATTTGAAATCCACATTGTGAAAGGTGAGGGGTTTCAGGTAGTTGTTGTGATGTGGTCCTGAGCATAGAAATATAATCACTAGAGCGAGTTTCGCCCTTCAAGTCAATGATGGCGTAATGGGTGGACTGGCAGCCATCTTGAAAGCACCCATAGAAGCAATGCAGAAAGTAATAGGTTATATTTCTGTGGTTTTGTCCACTGGGCACCAAACTGGTTGAATCAACATTGTTTCCACCTAATTTCAACAAACAAAATCCAGTTTTTCTTTCTGATGATTAGATTTAGAGAATTTTTGTATTTAATTTAACCCAACTTTTAACCACAATCCAATGTCATGTTCACATGTTTGTTGTTTTCACTTTGATTTTGCATTAGTTGACAACTCAATCAAATGTAAATTTCAAACTAGACATTGAACTGATGTCTGTACCAAGTGGGTGGGGTTTGATTCTCACCTGGGTCCCAGACTGTTGTGATGTGTCGTTGTATAAAAAGAATATATATATATAAGTGAAATCAGCTTAATATTGCGGAAAGATTGTTGCTTCTATTAATTTAATTGCGAGCATCATTTCCAATCCCCCATATATATTTGGGTAAATATATATATATATTTATATATACGTATGCATACATATACACATATATACATACACATATCTATATAGATATACATACTTTAAAAATCTTGTTCCTTTATTATTCCCTGCAAACCCTACCACCCTTCCCCCAATTGGAGTAAACTAATAAATTCTTAAGCTTCTACCTTCTGTTTATAATCATATACACATTTTATAGACAATCTATTTTTACAATAGTTATACTTTGTTTGTTTTTAGTCCTTCCTCTATTTCCGATGTCCATCCAGGTTGATTTCTATTTGTAACTGTGCTATTTCACAACATTTCTGAAACTACATACGTTTTATAGACCCCGTATGTTTTACATTGGTTATCTTGTTATTAGTCGCACCCTTCAGCTCCATACAACCCCTCCCATCTATCTCTCAACATCGTCCATTTTGGATTTCCATATGCCATATATTTTTCAACTGTGCTGTGATGCTTCACAAAAGTACGGAACCTTTCTATTCTCATAGCTTCTACAGATTGTAAATTAAAAATAAATGTTTTTGCTAAAATAATTATAATATTATTGATTGATTGACTACGGCTTTTCAAATCACCCAGTATTGCTATCTGCAGCGTTAGTTCTAGGCAAATGTTGCAATTCTTCAGCCATTCCTGGACCTGTGACCAAAAACGAGCTACATATGGACAATAGCAAAATAAATGATCTAATGACTCTGCCACCTCACAGCAAAATCTGCAGAGCTGGGAAGATGGTATCCCCCATATATATAACATTCTATTACTTGCAAGAATTTTGTATTGTAATTTATATTGAAAAATTTGAAGTTTTGAATCCGGCGTTGTTTTGCGTATCAATTCATAAACCATGTGCCATGGAATGGGTACATCCAAAATCTCTTCCCAACTATTTTGCAATTTATATGGCACAGCTGTTAGATTTTTGGTCCTTAAATGAAATTGGTATATGTTTTTATTTATCACACTTTTCTTTAACCATTTATGTTCTTTAATACAGGGCCGACATACAAGTTCCTTACTTTTTTCCCCTTCTACTTGCCTCTTCCATTTTTTGTGGTAATGCTGCAATTAATCGGTTGTAATTTTGGGGAGAGCAGACATTTCCATATGTCTGTGTTAGCTACATGTGTGACATAACTACACCAGTCCTATTTATGATATAATTCACAAAAATTATACCTTTTTCAAACATTTACTCGAAGAATACATTTTTTTTTTAATCAATTAGTATATGTGAGTTTAACCACAATATTTGTTGTATTAATTGTTCTGTCTTTTCAGGTGGATTAAACTGAAATTGCAACCAACTTTCTAAGGCTTGTTTAAAAAATAAATATATTTTGGAGATTATTTCCTTTTCAAACAACTGAAAGTGAGCAGGTGTAATCTGAATAAAGGGAACAAGGCCATTCTTGAATACAGGATGAGACATTCCTACCAATTTACTAGAGAACCAGTTTGGATTGAAGTATAACATTTGTATGACTGATGCCTTTAGTGAGAGGTCTAATGCTTTAATATTTAATCATTTCTGCCCTCAGAATTCATATTTATTATATAAATAGGTCCTTTTACTTTTGTCTGGCTTGCCGTTCTGAGTAAAATTGAATCTTTTTTGTTCATATAATTTAAAAAGCAGGTCCCTCGGTGTAGGCAAAAGCATAAACAAATAGGTAAATTGTGATATGACTAAAGAGTTAATCAGGGTGATTTTTCCACAAATAGACAGGTATTTTTCTTTCCATGGTAGCAAGATCTTATCTATTTTTCCTAACTTTCTATAAAAATGTATTGGAGTGAGATCATTTCTTTCTCCTGGGATTTGTATACCGAGTAAGTCCATATCTCCGCCAGACCATTTAAACGTTGTTTTGTTTTGTTTTGTTGTTGTGTTGTTGTTGTGCTGTGTTATTATGTTGTTGTGTTGTTGCATTGTTGTGCTGTGTTGTTCTGTTGTTGTGTTGTTACATTGTTGTGTTGTTGTGCTGTATTATTGTGTTATTATGTTGTTGTTTTGTTGTGTTGTTGTTGTGCTGTGTCATTATGTTGTTGTGTTGTTGCATTGTTGTGTTGTTGCATTGTTGTGCTGTGTTGTTCTGTTGTTGTGTTGTTACATTGTTGTGTTGTTGTGCTGTATTATTGTGTTATTATGTTGTTGTTTTGTTGTGTTGTTGTTATGCTGTGTTATTTTGTGGTTGTGTTGTTGTGTTGTTGCATTGTTGTGTTGTTTTGCTGTGTTATTTTGTGGTTGTGTTGTTGTGTTGTTGCATTGTTGTGTTGTTGTGCTGTGTTATTGCGTTGTTGTGCTGTGTTATTGTGCTATTGTTGTGTTTTGTTGTTGCATTGTTGTGTTGTTGTGCTGTATTGTTGTGTTGTTGTGCTGTGTTATTGTGTTATCGTGTTATCGTGTTGTTGTGTTGTATTATTGTGTTGTTGTGCTGTGTTATTATGTTATCGTGTTATCGTGTTGTTGTGTTGTATTATTGTGTTGTTTTGCTGTGTTATTACGTTGTGTTATCATGTTGTTGTGTTATCGTGTTGTTGTGTTGTTGTTATTGTTGTGTTGTTGTGTTGTGTTATTATGTTATTGTGTTATCGTGTTGTTGTGTTGTTGTTATTGTGTTATCGTGTTATTGTGTTGTTGTGTTGTTGTTATTGTTGTGTTGTTGTGTTGTTGTTATCGTGTTATTGTGTTGTTGTGTTGTTGTTATTGTTGTGTTATTGTGTTATTGTGTTATCGTGTTGTTGTTATTGTTGTGTTGTTGTGCTGTGTTGTGTTGTTGTTATCGTGTTATCGTGTTGTTGTGTTGTTGTTATTGTTGTGTTGTTGTGTTGTGTTATTGTGTTATTGTGTTATCGTGTTGTTATTGTTGTGTTGGAAATTCATTGGAGCTAGCAAGTGTTCATGTTGGATAATTTCAAGTACTGCCCCCCCCCCCAGTTTCAATGTTTTGTGCCCCCAGAACATGTCCCAGGTGTTCAGAGTTCTGCTTAGTGTTTGACTATTTATATCATAAACCCTGTTGGTGCACAGTCCACCTGTAATGACATTATGTGGCCTTGTTGGCAATATATACATCATCATTGTCTTGATTACACAGAATAGTTATTGTTCTGTTGTGTTGTGTTGCTGTGTTGTATTGTGTTGTTCTGTTGTGTTGTTGTATTGTGTTGTTGTGTTGTTGTGTTGTGTTGTTTTGTTGTTCTATTGTGTTGTTGTGTTCTATTATGTTGTTGTGTTGTTGTGTTGTTGTTGTGTTGTTGTGTTCTATTGTGTTGTTGTGTTGTTGTGTTGTTGTGTTCTATTGTGTTGTTGTGTTTTGTTGTATGATGTTGTTATAGTGTTGTTGTGTTCTATTGTGTTGTTGTGTTGTTTTGTTGTATGATGTTGTTATAGTGTTGTTGTGTTCTATTGTGTTGGTGTGTTGTGTGCTTGTGTTCTGTTGTGTTGTTGTTGTGTTGTTGTGTTCTATTGTGTTGTTGTTGTGTTGTGTTTTTGTGTTGTGTTGTGTTGATGTGTTGTGTTGTTGTATTATGTTGTTGTTGTGTTGTATTGTGTTGTCTTGTTGTATTGTCTGATTCCCACCTGGTTCCCGGAGATCATGACTGTTCCTGGGGAGGGGCTTGGTCGATATGGAACAGTGGCCCCCTTCGGAGGGGACTGGATACAGGAGGAGAAAGCAAAGAGCATAAAGACAAGAAGGTTTTTTACTAAACATCGCAGCACAATAAAACATGGTAGTATAGCCTTAGGACAGATGAGTTGCAGAAGGTTGGGGCCAACAGACATGGGTTCAAATATTATTCGAAATGTTTTAAATTTCTTTTGAACATTTCTTTCATTCTGGCCGTACTACCTGGTGGGGAAACAGCGTTTCGAATGATTTCAAATAGTATTTGAATCCAGGTCTGGGGACCAAAAAACTATCAATATGGTGGATTTCAGATGACTAGATAAGGACAAAACAAAAACAGTATTCAGACAAAGTAGACGTATCTCTGAAATGCTTTGATTCCACAATTACATGAAAGCGCATGCTTGGATAGGGTCAGTGTTTTCTCCAGCAGAGATTAAGGTGCCTAGAATAACAATGAGTTGTTAAATCCTCAGATTCTTCTGTTTTTTTGGCATTCAGGCTCATCCTCTTTAAGTAGAGTCTTCTGGCTGCGGCGGGATAGTTCTCAAGATTGAGAGGGTATCGATTTTTTAGAAATGTAGAAATATCTTCACTTCGAAAACATTGATTGATTGTATTTATCTTCAAATAGAAATATTTGTTATGTACTACTGGAGATCTGACAGAGTATTGATTATAGGCTTATCAATTCATTACTATTAAGTTTCTCTTATTTGTTCATTTTTGAACATAAATCCTTTGATATTGATAATTTTATACATTTGCTTAAATCAATTATGATACATTGATCTGTCTGGTTCCTCCGTGTCTGTGGCTGGTAATACCAGGATCCTTTTCCGGGCAATCTAGTGATCTGCACGTTACAAACAAACAACCGTGCTTTCACGACCTGTGGTCTAATCTGTCAATAAAAGTTCACAAGTAGTAAAAGGGGTCAGGGGTCAGGGATCAGGGCGATGAGGAAGTGTACACCACCTCGAGAATGACAGTGCAGATGAGCTTGACACATTGGATGATGGCGTCTTGGGTCCCGGATATCGTCACACCTCTCTCAGTGGAGTTGGGAAGGAGGTCTCCCGCTACCTGTACTTGTGCCCCCGTGGTCTGTTTAAGATGACAATGGGAAACATGATGTGTGAAAGAGCCAGAAGAGGACTGGTCAACCTTCTCTGAGCCTGATTCCTCTCTAGGTTTCTTCCTAGGTTCCTACCTTCTAGTTTGTCCTAGCCACTGTGCTTCTGCTTCTGCATTGCTTGCTGTTTTTGGGGGTTTTGGCTGGGTTTCTCTAAAAGCACTCTTTGTGTAAACTGCTAAAAAGGCTTTATGAAATACAGTTGATTGATTGATTGATCAATGGCCATTTTGTTGATGTACGCAACATATACATAATAAAGTATACAATATAAATGGGACTCCAAACAGCCTCTGACTCTCTCTAACCACCTCTACTTCATTACACTGAGCTGTAAGATCAACAACTAATCCACCATATTGGTTTCAGTTCAGATGTTTAGAAAGGAGAGGAGGAGAGGACAGATGTTTAGAAAGGAGAGGAGGAGAGGACAAATGTTTAGAAAGGAGAGGAGGAGAGGACAGATGTTTAGAAAGGAAAGGACAGATGTTTAGAAAGGAGAGGAGGAGAGGACAGATGTTTAGAAAGGAGAGGAGGAGAGGACAGATGTTTAGAAAGGAGAGGAGGAGAGGACATATGTTTAGAAAGGGGAGAACAGATGTTTAGAAAGGGGAGGAGGAGAGGACAGATGTTTATAAAGGAGAGGAGGAGAGGACATATGTTTAGAAAGGGGAGGAGGAGAGGACAGATGTTTATAAAGGAGAGGAGGAGAGGACAGATGTTTATAAAGGAGAGGAGGAGAGGACAGATGTTTATAAAGGAGAGGACAGATGTTTAGAAAGGAGAGGAGGAGAGGACAGATGTTTATAAAGGAGAGGACAGATGTTTATAAAGGAGAGGACAGATGTTTATAAAGGAGAGGACAGATGTTTATAAAGGAGAGGAGGAGAGGACAGATGTTTATAAAGGAGAGGAGGAGAGGACAGATGTTTAGAAAGGAGAGGAGGAGAGGACAGATGTTTAGAAGGAGAGGACAGATGGAGGAGAGGACAGATGTTTAAGCAAGTGAGAGGAGATGAGAAGGACAGATGTTTATAAAGGAGAGGAGGAGAGGACAGATGTTTATAAAGGAGAGGAGGAGAGGACAGATGTTTAGAAAGGAGAGGAGGAGAGGACATATGTTTATAAAGGAGAGGAGGAGAAGACAGATGTTTAGAAAGGAGAGGAGGAGAGGACAGATGTTTATAAAGGAGAGGACAGATGTTTATAAAGGAGAGGACAGATGTTTATAAAGGAGAGGACAGATGTTTATAAAGGAGAGGAGGAGAGGACAGATGTTTATAAAGGAGAGGACAGATGTTTATAAAGGAGAGGAGGAGAGGACAGATGTTTAGAAAGGAGAGGAGGAGAGGACAGATGTTTATAAAGGAGAGGAGGAGAGGACAGATGTTTAGAAAGGAGAGGAGGAGAGGACATATGTTTATAAAGGAGAGGACAGATGTTTAGAAAGGAGAGGACAGATGTTTAAGCAAGTGAGACAGAGCCACACTCACCTCTCTGATCTCCTTGATCTTGGAGCCGCCCTTCCCGATGAGAGAACCGCATTGGCTGGCAGGAATGACCAAACGTAGGGTGACGGGGGGCTTGCTGGTGACCGTGCCATTGGCTACCAGAGTTGTGAGGTCCTGGAGGAAACAAACATGAAGTGTTTTGGATTCACTATTCAAGTGTCACTCGTCAATTAAAACAACAGTTGGCCTAAAAGAAAGCAAGCTAAAGCGACATTAATGAACCCTGAATAAACGTTGCAGTACACTATACCTTAACATCATATAGTCAAGACCTGGTGTTGTACGACTGCTCTCTGAAGCTATACAACCAGGGGTTGGATAAACGTTGGTCAAGATGAGTGGTGACTAGTAACATACTCCACATCCCTGTACACAAACCTCCTATACAAACATCTAATCAATATAACCATCGGAGAGTTTACACATCAACGATCCAAATCAGGGAAAGGTTAGCGCTCAATCTCTTTCTGCTGTCTCTATCGATTCCCATATAGATCACATACAATATTTACCCTGTTGGTCAGATCTATTCACCTTTAGAAATGACATTATGTCTCTCCCTCTATTTTATGTTCCTTTAGATGTAGATTGTGACTCTCTTGGCTAAGGCCCTGTGACCTGGCCAGAAAAACTCAGGCTACTAATCTCTATGTCTGACCAGTGGCTGTGACCTGGCCTGAAAAACTCAGGCTACTAATCTCTATGTCTGACCAGTGGCTGTGACCTGGCCAGAAAAACTCAGGCTACTAATCTCTATGTCTGACCAGTGGCTGTGACCTGGCCAGAAAAACTCAGGCTACTAATCTCTATGTCTGACCAGTGGCCTGTGACCTGGCCAGGTAAACTCAGGCTAATAATCTCTACAGTATGTTTGACCAGTGGCCTGTGACCGGGCCAGGTAAACTCAGGCTAATAATCTCTACAATATGTTTGACCAGTGGCCTGGGACCTGGCCAGGTAAACTCAGGCTAATAATCTCTACAGTATGTTTGACCAGTGGCCTGTGACCTGGCCAGGTAAACTCAGGCTAATAATCTCTACAGTATGTTTGACCAGTGGCCTGTGACCTGGCCAGGTAAACTCAGGCTAATAATCTCTACAGTATGTTTGACCAATGGCCTAGAAATAGTCTTTCTCACACAGAGACAGACTTTTCATTCCCACGCTCACTCTCACTCTCACTCTGACTCTGACTCTGACTCTCACTCTGACTTTCACTCTGACTCTGACTCTCACTCTGACTCTCACTCCCACTCTGACTGTGACTCTCACTCTCACTCTTACTCTGACTCTCACTCTCACTCTCATTCTGACTCCAACTCTCACTCTCAATCTCACTCCCACTCCCACTCTGACTCTGACTCTGACTCTCACTCTGACTCTCACTCTCACTCTGACTCTCACTCTGACTCTGACTCTCACTCTCACTCCCACTCTCACTCCCACTCTGACTCTCACTCTGACTCTTGCCTTAATTTAGGTAATAAATATAATCCTAAATCATGGCCCCAACATTGCACACATCAATTAGCCCTAGCAGGACTTCGGTAGCATTTAACATGTAAATAGCCTGGCCATCACGTGACGCTAGAGGCTACATGAACTGAACCACTGTTACGGTTCCTTTACTTAGGCCTACTCTCCCAATGTGCAATGTTCTCTCCAAATACAATGTGAGTATAAATTATCAAGGGGTTGGGCATATTTCTCTCAGTCTCAGTCTCAGTCTCTGTCTCTGTCTCTGTCTCTGTCTCTGTCTCTGTCTCTGTCTCTGTCTCTCTCTCTCTCTCTCTCTCTCTCTCTGTCTCTCTCTCTCTCTGTCTCTCTCTCTCTCTCTGTCTCTGTCTCTGTCTCTGTCTCTGTCTCTGTCTCTGTCTCATTCTTAGTGGTATGATGGTATGGAAATTAGGTTTTAGGCCTAGGTCTCAATCTCCACATGAACAGACTATATAATGAATGTCTGATACATTGCTTGATTCTAAGCGTTAAGCAGAATTGGATCGTAGAATTATATACACTTTCTCAGCTGAGAGAGATAAAACGGCAATGAAGGTATATTAATCGGTTGTTTAGAACGAATGAGCAGGCATATATTTTTGTAACAGTAGAAGCAAAATGCTTTTTATGTCTTCAGAGGAAGATTTCATGTTTGGGTAGCTTAGTTGATATTGGCTCTTCTTCTTACTCTGCCAAATGTTTGGTTAGCAGTAGGCGGTTGGTACTGGCTCTTCTTCTCACTCTGCCAAATGTTTGGTTAGCAGTAGGCGGTTGGTACTGGCTCTTCTTCTCACTCTGCCAAATGTTTGGTTAGCAGTAGGCGGTTGGTACTGGCTCTTCTTGTGTTTTTTTCTTCTTCCATTGCTCTGTTCTCTGTGTGTGTTTAAGAGTTACAGAACACCAACTATTACACAGAGTTGGTTTATTTCTAGGGGAGAATCAGACATACACTGTGCTGATCTGTTCATAGCAAAAACCAGGAAGGAAAGAGACACAGCTGAATGGAGCTCCTTATGAATTACAGACTAAATATGCTCTTCATCACAGTAACATGTTCTACATCACTATATCCTGCTCTTCATCACTGTAAAGTGTTCTACATCCTTATAGCGTGCTCTTCATCACCGTAAAGTGTTCTACATCCTTATATCCTGCTCTTCATCACAGTAACATGTTCTACATCCTTATAGCGTGCTCTTCATCACAGTAACGTGTTCTACATCACTATATCCTGCTCTTCATCACAGTAACATGTTCTACATCACACACCTGAGCTAGAGCAGTGCTCCAGGCCCCCCTAGGGTTACTATGACAACTCTGTCCTCACTGTGAAGGGATGAAAGGAGATAACAGTGGGGCGGAGAGAGGAGATTCTTGCTAGATTTCTATTAGTATTTGTGAGACAGAGGGTGAGAGAGGGAGAGAGAGAGAGAGAGAGAGAGAGGGAGAGAGAGAGAGAGAGAGAGAGACAGGAAGAGAAAATCCCTACTGGATGTTTAATGAATACCACACTAACAGCATTTTAAACTAACAGCATTTTAAACCGCACTAACAGCATATAAATTAATGTTACACTTAACTCAGTCAGCTCACTGATCAAGGTCTATTGAATTGACCTAGCAGCAACATCCTCAGAAATCATTCAAAGACTTGATATGTACTGTAACACAACAAACCCTTGATTTCATGAAACTGTTCTGTATGTGGATGAGAGTACTGTACTGCAACCCTCCTCTATTTAACACCTAGCACACCTGAATGTCAACTAACCTGAATGTCAACTAACCTGAATGTCAACTAACCTGAATGTCAACTAACCTGAATGTCAACTAACCTGAATGTCAATTTACCTGAATGTCAATTTACCTGAATGTCAATTTACCTGAATGTCAACTAACCTGAACCTTAACTAATCGAGCAAGTTAGAAAGAGAGGGAGAGCTTCCTGTCTGGCCTTTTCACTTTGATTGTGACAGACAGATAGAAAGAGAGACAGACACAGAGAGACAGACAGACAAAGACAGACACAGAGGGACAGACAGACAGACAGACAGACAGACAGACAGACAGACAGACAGACACAGACGGACAGACAGACAAAGACAGACACAGAGGGACAGACAGACAGACAGACAGACAGACAGACAGACAGACAGACAGACAGACAGACAGACAGACACAGACGGACAGACAGACAGGCAGAGAGAGAGAGAGAGAGAGAGAGAGAGACAGAACACCTGCCTGCAGGTGACAGCATTCCCTCCCACATATGCCCCCCTAGGCACAACTATGACAACATAACCAACAAAAACGGGTCACAACTCCTGCAGCTCTGTCGCACGCTGGGTATGTACATAGTCAATGGTAGGCTTCGAGGGGACTCCTATGGTAGGTACACCTATAGCTCATCTCTTGGCAGTAGTACTGTAGACTACTTTATCACTGACCTCAACCCAGAGTCTCTCAGAGCGTTCACAGTCAGCCCACTGACACCCCTATCAGACCACAGCAAAATCACAGTCTACTTGAACAGAGCAATACTCAATCATGAGGCATCAAATCCAAAGAAACTGAGTAACATTAAGAAATGCTATAGATGGAAGGAAGGCAGTTTGGAAACCTACCAAAAAACAATTAGGCAACAACAAATTTAATCCCTTCTAGACAATTTCCTGGGTAAAACGTTCCACTGTAATAGTGAAGGTGTAAACTTGGCAGTAGAATATCTTAACAGTATATTTGACCTCTCAGCTTCCCTATCCATTATAAAAATCTCAAATAGAAAACCGAAGAAAATGAACAACAATGACAAATGGTTTGATGAAGAACGCAAAAATCTAAGAAAGAAATTGAGAAACCTGTCCAACCAAAAACATAGAGACCCGGAAAACCTGAGTCTATACCTTCACTATGGTGAATCACTAAAACAATACAGAAATACACTACGGAAAAAGAAGGAACAGCACGTCAGAAATCAGCTCAATGTAATTGAAGAATCCATAGACTCTAACCACTTCTGGGAAAATTGGAAAACACTAAACAAACAACAACACGAATAATTATCTATCCAAAATGGAGATGTATGGGTAAACCACTTCTCCAATCTTTTTGGCTCTATAACAAAGAATAAAGAGCAAAAACATATACATGATCAAATACAAATCTTAGAATCAACTATTAAAGACTACCAGAACCCACTGGATTCTCCAATTACCTTGAATGAGCTACAGGACAAAATAAAAACCCTCCAACCCAAAAAGGCCTGCGGTGTGAATGGTATCCTTAATGAAATGATCAAATATACAGACAACAAATTCCAATTGGCTATACTAAAACTCTTTAACATCATCCTTAGCTCTGGCATCTTCCCCAATATTTGGAACCAAGGACTGATCACCCCAATCCACAAAAGTGGAGACAAATTTGACCCCAATAACTCCCTTGGAATATGCGTCAACAGTAACATTGGGAAAATCCTCTGCATTATCATTAATAGCAGACTTGTACATTTCCTCAATGAAAACAATGTACTGAGCAAATGTCAAATTGGCTTTTTACCAAATTACCGTATAACAGACCATGTATTCACCCTACACACCCTAATTGACAACCAAACAAACCAAAACAAAGGCAAAGTCTTCTCATGCTTTGTTGATTTCAAAAAAGCCTTCGACTCAATTTGGCATGAGGGTCTGCTATACAAATTGATGGACAGTGGTGTTGGGGGTAAAACATACGACATTATAAAATCCATGTACACAAACAACAAGTGTGCGGTTAAATTTGGCAAAAAACACACACATTTCTTCACACAGGGTCGTGGGGTGAGACAGGGATGCAGCTTAAGCCCCACCCTCTTCAACATACATATCGACGAATTGGCGCAGGCACTAGAAAAGTCTGCAGCACCCGGCCTCACCCTACTAGAATCTGAAGTCAAATGTCTACTATTTGCTAATGATCTGGTGCTTCTGTCACCAACCAAGGAGGGCCTACAGCAGCACCTAGACATTCTGCACAGATTCTGTCAGACCTGGGCCCTGACAGTAAATCTCAGTAAGACCAAAATAATGGTGTTCCAAAAAAGGTCCAGTCGCCAGGACCACAAATACAAATTCCATCTAGACACCTTTGCCCTAGAGCACACAAAAAACTATACCTACCTTGGCCTAAACATCAGCACCACAGGTAACTTCCACAAAGCTGTGAACGATCTGAGAGACAAGGCAAGAAGGGCATTCTATGCCATCAAAAGGAATATACATTTCAACATACCAATTAGGATCTGGCTGAAAATACTTGAATCAGTCATAGAGTCCATTGCCCTTTATGGTTGTGAGGTCTGGTGTCCGCTCACCAACCAAGACTTCACAAAATGGGACAAACACCAAATGGAGATTCTGCATGCAGATTTCTGCAAAAATATCCTCCGTGTACAACGTAGAACACCAAATAATGCATGCAGAGCAGAATTAGGCCAATACCCACTAATTATCAAAATCCAGAAAAGAGCTGTTAAATTCTACAACCACCTAAAAAGAAGCGATTCCCAAACCTTCCACAACAAAGCCATCACCTACAGAGAGATGAACCTGGAGAAGAGTACCGTAAGGAAGCTGGTCCTGGGGCTCTGTTCACAAACACAAACACACCCTACAGAGCCCCAGGACAACAGCAAAATTAGACGCAACCAAATCATGAGAAAACAAAAAGATAATTACTTGACACATTGGAAAAAAACAGAGCAAACTAGAATGCTATTTGGCCCTAAACAGAGAGTACACAGTGGCAGATACCTGTCCACTGTGACTGACCCAAACTTAAGGAAAGCTTTGACTTTGTACAGACTTAGTGAGCATAGCCTTGCTATTGAGAAAGGCCGCCATAGACAGACCTGGCTCTCAAGAGAAGACAGGCTATGTGCACACTGCCCACAAAATTAGTTGGAAACTGAGCTGCACTTCCTAACCTCCTGTCCAATGTATGACCATATTAGAGACACATATTTCCCTCAAATTACACAGATCCACAAAGATTTCAAAAACAAATCCAATTTTGATAAACTCCCATATCTACTGGGGGAAATGTATAATGTATAATGTATAATATGACATTTGTAATGTCTTTATTGTTTTGAAATTTCTGTATGTGTAATGTTTACTGTTAATTTTTATTGTTTATTTCACTTTTGTATATTATCTACCTCACTTGCTTTGGCAATGTTAACACATGTTTCCCATGCCAATAAAGCCCATTGAATTGAATTGAATTGAATTGAGAGAGAGAGAGAGAGAGAGAGAGAGAGAGAGAGAGAGAGAGAGAGACAGAGAGACAGACAGACAGACTGACAGACTGACAGACAGACAGACAGACAGACAGACAGAGCGAGAGAGAGACAGACAGACAGAGTGACAGGCAGAGAGACATACCTCTTCCAGTTTGAGAGTGATCATAGTGAAGGCTCTGAAGACACAGTCTGTAGGTCCTGTAATAGTGATGATCCTCTCTGGACACGAGCCCTCTGAGATGTTGATACGGGCGCTGCTCTGTGATGTAGGGATAGAGGGATGGAGGGATGGAGAGGTGGGGAGGAGGAGAAGAGAACAGAAGACAACATTCATTCTGCTGCACTGCTTTGCACGTGTGTGAATGTGCCTGTGACGTGCAAGTGTGTGTGTGTGTGTGTGTGTGTGTGTGTGTGTGTGTGTGTGTGTGTGTGTGTGTGTGTGTGTGTGTGTGTGTGTGTGTGTGTGTGTGTGTGTGTGTGTGTGTGTGTGTGCATGTGTGTGAGATCTGAGCTAGCTGTGCAGTAGGAAGTCGGAGGAGCCATGCTAGGCCAGCTCTAGGCCCAGAGAGAGCTGAACCACTTCTTCAAAGAGCAGCCATGTTGTGTAGTGAACATCGTCATGTCCTTCAGTGGAACTACGCATGCACACACAGACACACACACGCACACGCATACACACACACGCATACACACACACACACGCATACAAACACACACTTACACACACACACACGCACGCACACGCACGCACACACACACACACACACACACACACACACACACACACACACACACACACACACACACACACACACACACACACACACACACACACACACACACACACACACACACACACACACACACAGGCCTTTAATACTGAAATATGGAAACAGGAACAGGCCTTTAATACTGAAATATGCATGGGGAAATATTGTGTGTGTGAGCGTGTATGTGAATCTTTATTGAATGTAAGAAAGAAAGGAGATAGAGGGGAACAGAGGGAGAACAGGAAGAGAAAGGAGGGAGATGGAGAGAAAGGGGGAGAATGGAGGGAGAACGGAGGGAGATAGGAAGAGAAAGGAGGGAGATGGAGAGAAAGGGGGGAAATGGAGGGAGAAAGGAGGGAGACAGGGAGGAGAAAGGGGGAGAATGGAGAGAGACGGGGAGGAGAAAGGGGGAGAATGGAGGGAGAACAGGGAAAGAAATGGGAGAATGGAGGGAGAACAGGGAGGAAAAAGGGGGAGAACGGAGGGAGAAAAGGAGGAGAAAGGGGGAGAATGGAGGGAAAGGAAGCTGTGATAATGGAGGAGAAAGGAGAGAAAGGGGGAGAATGGGGGAGAAAGGAGGGAGACAGGAGAGAAAGGGGGAGGATGGAGAGAGACAAGGAGGAGAAAGGGGGAGAATGAAGGGAGAACGGAGGGAGACAGGGAGAGAGCAGGAAGAGAAAGGGAGAGAACAGGAAGAGAAAGGGGGAGAACAGGAAGAGAAAGGGAGAGAACAGGAAGAGAAAGGGGGAGAACAGGAAGAGAAAGGGGGAGAACAGGAAGAGAAAGGGGGAGAACAGGAAGAGAAAGGGAGAGAACAGAAAGAGAAAGGGGGAGAACAGGAAGAGAAAGGGGGAGAACAGGAAGAGAAAGGGGGAGAACATGAAGATAAAGGGGGAGAACAGGAAGAGAAAGGGCGAGAACAGGAAGATAAAGGGGGAGAACAGGAAGAGAAAGGGGGAGAACAGGAAGATAAAGGGGGAGAACAGGAAGAGAAAGGGGGAGAACAGGAAGAGAAAGGGGGAGAACAGGAAGATAAAGGCAGAGAACAGGAAGATAAAGGGGGAGAACAGGAAGAGAAAGGGAGAGAACAGGAAGATAAAGGGGGAGAACAGGAAGGAGACAGGGAGAGAAAGGGGGGAACAGGAAGGAGACAGGAAGATAAAGGGGGAGAACAGGAGGATAAAGCGGGAGAACAGGAAGAGAAAGGGGGAGAACAGGAAGAGAAAGGGAGAGAACAGGAAGATAAAGGGGGAGAACAGGAAGGCTGTAATGATGGTGTTTTTATATCCTCCCTCCCCACTCTGAGTCTTTCAGCAAGCAGCTCATCTGAGGACTCACTGACAATGGCTAAAGATTTGTGTCTGTGTGCGTGTGTTTCGGCTGTGTGTGTGTGTGTCAACTCTTTTTGATTCCTTGGTGGGTGTGTGTTGGCTGTGTGTGTGTGTGTGTGTGTCTCGTCCGTGTGTGTGTGTGATTCATTGCATTACAAGGTTCCCAGGTCCTCTCCTGTCTGTTTCATTTACATGTGATCTCTGTCACTCTGTCTGCGAATGCCTGCATGAGTTGGTCTCAGCTCTGCGTGTGTGTGTATGCACGTCTGTGTCTGTCTCGTGTGTGTGTGTGTGTGTGATTCATTGTACTGCAGGGCTCCTAGCTCCTGTCTGTTTCTTCCGGTGTGTGTGTGTGTGTCTGTGCGTACGTGATCTCACTCAGGCTCTGGTCAATCTAAAGGACTCCCTGCTCTGCTTCTTCCCATGATAATGTTTTTATCTCCACCGTGGAGACAGATTTACTTTATCACAGCAATCTGATGTCAAATGTCTACTGTTTGCTGATTATCTGGGACTTCTGTCCCCAACCCAGGAGGGCCTACAGCAGCACCTAGATCTTCTGCACAGATTCTGCCAGACCTAGGCCCTGATAGACCTGGGCCCTGACAGACCTGGGCCCTGACAGACCTGGGCCCTGTCAGACCTGGACCCTGATAGACCTGGGCCCTGATAGACCTGGGCCCTGACAGACCTGGACCATGACAGACCTAGGCCCTGATAGACCTGGACCCTGATAGACCTGGGCCTTGACAGACCTGGGCCCTGACAGACCTGGGCCCTGTCAGAACTGGACCCTGATAGACCTGGGCCCTGATAGACCTGGGCCCTGACAGACCTGGACCATGACAGACCAAGGCCCTGACAGACCTGGACCCTGATAGACCTGGGCCCTGACAGACCTGGGCCCTGACAGACCTGGGCCCTGATAACCTGGACCCTGACAGACATGGACAACGACAGACCTAGGCCCTGATAGACCTGAGCCCTGTCAGACCTAGGCCCTGACAGACCTGGGACCTGACAGACCTGGGCCCTGACAGACCTGGACCCTGATAGACCTGGGCCCTGATAGACCTGGGCCCTGACAGATCTGGGACCTGACAGACCTGGGCCCTGACAGACCTGGGACCTGACAGACATGGGCCCTGACAAACCTGGGCCCTGACAGACCTGGACCACGACAGACCTAGGCCCTGATAGACCTGGACCCTGATAGACCTGGGCAGCCATTACATTTTCTTTAATGTTTCAGTCACCCATTATACTTTCATTAATGTTTCAGTCACCCATTATGCTTTTTTTCGTGTTTCAGTCAACCATTACATTTTCTTCCATGTTTCAGTCACCCATTATACTTTCTTCCATGTTTCAGTCACCCATTATAATTTCATTAATGTTTCAGTCACCCATTATACTTTCATTAATGTTTCAGTCACCCATTACATTTTCTTTAATGTTTCAGTCACCCATTATACTTTCTTCCATGTTTCAGTCACCCATTATACTTTCTTCCATGTTTCAGTCACCCATTATACTTTCATTAATGTTTCAGTCACCCATTATACTTCCATTAATGTTTCAGTCACCCATTATACTTTCATTAATGTTTCAGTCACCAATTATACTTTCATTAATGTTTCAGTCACCTATTATACTTTATTTAATGTTTCAGTCACCGATTATACTTTCATTAATGTTTCAGTCACCCATTATACTTTCATTAATGTTTCAGTCACCCATTATACTTTCATTAATGTTTCAGTCACCCATTATACTTTTATTAATGTTTCAGTCACTCATTATACTTTCTGTCATGTTTCAGTCACCCATTATACTTTCATTGATGTTTCAGTCACCCATTATACTTTCATTAATGTTTCAGTCACCCATTATACTTTCATTAATGTTTCAGTCACCCATTACATTTTCTTCCATGTTTCAGTCACCCATTATACTTTCTTCCATGTTTCAGTCACCCATTATACTTTCATTAATGTTTCAGTTACCCATTATACTTTCATTAATGTTTCAGTCACCCATTACATTTTTTTTAATGTTTCAGTCACCCATTATACTTTCATTAATGATTCAGTCACCCATTACATTTTCTTCCATGTTTCAGTCACCCATTATACTTTCTTCCATGTTTCAGTCGCCCATTATACTTTCATTAATGTTTCAGTCACCCATTATACTTTCATTAATGTTTCAGTCACCCATCGCATTTTATTTAATGTTTCAGTCACCCATTATATTTTCTTCCATGTTTCAGTCACCCCTTATACTTTCATTAATGTTTCAGTCACCCATTATACTTTCATTAATGTTTCAGTCACCCATTACATTTTCTTCCATGTTTCAGTCACCCATTATACTTTCTTCCATGTTTCAGTCACCCATTATAATTTCATTAATGTTTCAGTCACCCATTATACTTTCATTAATGTTTCAGTCACCCATTACATTTTCTTTAATGTTTCAGTCACCCATTATACTTTCTTCCATGTTTCAGTCACCCATTATACTTTCTTCCATGTTTCAGTCACCCATTATACTTTCATTAATGATTCAGTCACCCATTACATTTTCTTCCATGTTTCAGTCACCCATTATACTTTCTTCCATGTTTCAGTCGCCCATTATACTTTCATTAATGTTTCAGTCACCCATTATACTTTCATTAATGTTTCAGTCACCCATTACATTTTCTTTAATGTTTCAGTCACCCATTATACTTTCTTCCATGTTTCAGTCACCCATTATACTTTCTTCCATGTTTCAGTCACCCATTATACTTTCATTAATGTTTCAGTCACCCATTATACTTTCATTAATGTTTCAGTCACCCATTATACTTTCATTAATGTTTCAGTCACCAATTATACTTTCATTAATGTTTCAGTCACCTATTATACTTTATTTAATGTTTCAGTCACCGATTATACTTTCATTAATGTTTCAGTCACCCATTATACTTTCATTAATGTTTCAGTCACCCATTATACTTTCATTAATGTTTCAGTCACCCATTATACTTTTATTAATGTTTCAGTCACTCATTATACTTTCTGTCATGTTTCAGTCACCCATTATACTTTCATTGATGTTTCAGTCACCCATTATACTTTCATTAATGTTTCAGTCACCCATTATACTTTCATTAATGTTTCAGTCACCCATTACATTTTCTTCCATGTTTCAGTCACCCATTATACTTTCTTCCATGTTTCAGTCACCCATTATACTTTCATTAATGTTTCAGTTACCCATTATACTTTCATTAATGTTTCAGTCACCCATTACATTTTTTTAAATGTTTCAGTCACCCATTATACTTTCATTAATGATTCAGTCACCCATTACATTTTCTTCCATGTTTCAGTCACCCATTATACTTTCTTCCATGTTTCAGTCGCCCATTGTACTTTCATTAATGTTTCAGTCACCCATTATACTTTCATTAATGTTTCAGTCACCCATCGCATTTTATTTAATGTTTCAGTCACCCATTATACTTTCTTCCATGTTTCAGTCACCCCTTATACTTTCATTAATGTTTCAGTCACCCATTATACTTTCATTAATGTTTCAGTCACCCATTATACTTTCTGTCATGTTTCAGTCACCCATTATACTTTCATTAATGTTTCAGTCACCCATTACATTTTCTTCCATGTTTCAGTCACCCATTATACTTTCTTCCATGTTTCAGTCACCCATTATACTTTCTTCCATGTTTCAGTCACCCATTATACTTTCATTAATGTTTTTAGTTACCCATTATACTTTCATTAATGTTTCAGTCACCCATTATACTTTCATTAATGTTTCAGTCACCCATTATACTTTCATTAATGATTCAGTCACCCATTACATTTTCTTCCATGTTTCAGTCACCCATTATACTTTCTTCCATGTTTCAGTCGCCCATTATACTTTCATTAATGTTTCAGTCACCCATTATACTTTCATTAATGTTTCAGTCACCCATTACATTTTCTTCCATGTGTCAGTCACCCATTATATTTTCTTCCATGTTTCAGTCACCCCTTATACTTTCATTAATGTTTCAGTCACCCATTATACTTTCATTAATGTTTCAGTCACCCATTATACTTTCTGTCATGTTTCAGTCACCCATTATACTTTCATTAATGTTTCAGTCACCCATTACATTTTCTTCCATGTTTCAGTCACCCATTATACTTTCTTCCATGTTTCAGTCACCCATTATACTTTCTTCCATGTTTCAGTCACCCATTATACTTTCATTAATGTTTTTAGTTACCCATTATACTTTCATTAATGTTTCAGTCACCCATTATACTTTCATTAATGTTTCAGTCACCCATTACATTTTTTAAAATGTTTCACTCACCTATTATACTTTCATTAATGTTTCAGTCACCCATTATACTTTCTTCCATGTTTCAGTCACCCATTACATTTTCTTCCATGTTTCAGTCACCCATTATACTTTCTTCCATATTTCAGTCACCCATTATACTTTCATTAATGTTTCAGTTACCCATTATACTTTCATTAATGTTTCAGTCACCCATTATACTTTCATTAATGTTTCAGTCACCCATTATACTTTCTTCCATGTTTCAGTCACCCATTATACTTTCTTCCATGTTTCAGTCACCCATTATACTTTCATTAATGTTTTTAGTTACCCATTATACTTTCATTAATGTTTCAGTCACCCATTATACTTTCATTAATGTTTCAGTCACCCATTATACTTTCATTAATGATTCAGTCACCCATTACATTTTCTTCCATGTTTCAGTCACCCATTATACTTTCTTCCATGTTTCAGTCGCCCATTATACTTTCATTAATGTTTCAGTCACCCATTATACTTTCATTAATGTTTCAGTCACCCATTACATTTTCTTCCATGTGTCAGTCACCCATTATATTTTCTTCCATGTTTCAGTCACCCCTTATACTTTCATTAATGTTTCAGTCACCCATTATACTTTCATTAATGTTTCAGTCACCCATTATACTTTCTTCCATGTTTCAGTCACCCATTACATTTTCTTCCATGTTTCAGTCACCCATTATACTTTCTTCCATATTTCAGTCACCCATTATACTTTCATTAATGTTTCAGTTACCCATTATACTTTCATTAATGTTTCAGTCACCCATTACATTTTTTTAAATGTTTCAGTCACCCATTATACTTTCATTAATGATTCAGTCACCCATTACATTTTCTTCCATGTTTCAGTCACCCATTATACTTTCTTCCATGTTTCAGTCGCCCATTGTACTTTCATTAATGTTTCAGTCACCCATTATACTTTCATTAATGTTTCAGTCACCCATCGCATTTTATTTAATGTTTCAGTCACCCATTATACTTTCTTCCATGTTTCAGTCACCCCTTATACTTTCATTAATGTTTCAGTCACCCATTATACTTTCATTAATGTTTCAGTCACCCATTATACTTTCTGTCATGTTTCAGTCACCCATTATACTTTCATTAATGTTTCAGTCACCCATTACATTTTCTTCCATGTTTCAGTCACCCATTATACTTTCTTCCATGTTTCAGTCACCCATTATACTTTCTTCCATGTTTCAGTCACCCATTATACTTTCATTAATGTTTTTAGTTACCCATTATACTTTCATTAATGTTTCAGTCACCCATTATACTTTCATTAATGTTTCAGTCACCCATTATACTTTCATTAATGATTCAGTCACCCATTACATTTTCTTCCATGTTTCAGTCACCCATTATACTTTCTTCCATGTTTCAGTCGCCCATTATACTTTCATTAATGTTTCAGTCACCCATTATACTTTCATTAATGTTTCAGTCACCCATTACATTTTCTTCCATGTGTCAGTCACCCATTATATTTTCTTCCATGTTTCAGTCACCCCTTATACTTTCATTAATGTTTCAGTCACCCATTATACTTTCATTAATGTTTCAGTCACCCATTATACTTTCTGTCATGTTTCAGTCACCCATTATACTTTCATTAATGTTTCAGTCACCCATTACATTTTCTTCCATGTTTCAGTCACCCATTATACTTTCTTCCATGTTTCAGTCACCCATTATACTTTCTTCCATGTTTCAGTCACCCATTATACTTTCATTAATGTTTTTAGTTACCCATTATACTTTCATTAATGTTTCAGTCACCCATTATACTTTCATTAATGTTTCAGTCACCCATTACATTTTTTAAAATGTTTCACTCACCTATTATACTTTCATTAATGTTTCAGTCACCCATTATACTTTCTTCCATGTTTCAGTCACCCATTACATTTTCTTCCATGTTTCAGTCACCCATTATACTTTCTTCCATATTTCAGTCACCCATTATACTTTCATTAATGTTTCAGTTACCCATTATACTTTCATTAATGTTTCAGTCACCCATTATACTTTCATTAATGTTTCAGTCACCCATTATACTTTCTTCCATGTTTCAGTCACCCATTATACTTTCTTCCATGTTTCAGTCACCCATTATACTTTCATTAATGTTTTTAGTTACCCATTATACTTTCATTAATGTTTCAGTCACCCATTATACTTTCATTAATGTTTCAGTCACCCATTATACTTTCATTAATGATTCAGTCACCCATTACATTTTCTTCCATGTTTCAGTCACCCATTATACTTTCTTCCATGTTTCAGTCGCCCATTATACTTTCATTAATGTTTCAGTCACCCATTATACTTTCATTAATGTTTCAGTCACCCATTACATTTTCTTCCATGTGTCAGTCACCCATTATATTTTATTCCATGTTTCAGTCACCCCTTATACTTTCATTAATGTTTCAGTCACCCATTATACTTTCATTAATGTTTCAGTCACCCATTATACTTTCTGTCATGTTTCAGTCACCCATTATACTTTCATTAATGTTTCAGTCACCCATTACATTTTCTTCCATGTTTCAGTCACCCATTATACTTTCTTCCATGTTTCAGTCACCCATTATACTTTCTTCCATGTTTCAGTCACCCATTATACTTTCATTAATGTTTTTAGTTACCCATTATACTTTCATTAATGTTTCAGTCACCCATTATACTTTCATTAATGTTTCAGTCACCCATTACATTTTTTAAAATGTTTCACTCACCTATTATACTTTCATTAATGTTTCAGTCACCCATTATACTTTCTTCCATGTTTCAGTCACCCATTACATTTTCTTCCATGTTTCAGTCACCCATTATACTTTCTTCCATATTTCAGTCACCCATTATACTTTCATTAATGTTTCAGTTACCCATTATACTTTCATTAATGTTTCAGTCACCCATTATACTTTCATTAATGTTTCAGTCACCCATTATACTTTATTCCATGTTTCAGTCACCCATTACATTTTCTTCCATGTTTCAGTCACCCATTAC
>NW_027258767.1:0-54917 GCF_045791955.1 Oncorhynchus clarkii lewisi | reverse complement strand
TATATCATGTCTGTCCCATGTCCTGGCTTTATCATGTCTGTCCCATGTCCTGTCTAAATCATGTCTGTCCCATGTCCTGGCTTTATCATGTCTGTCCCATGTCCTGGATATCTCATGTCTGTCCCATTTCCTGTCTATATCATGTCTGTCCCATGTCCTGGATATCTCATGTCTGTCCCATGTCCTGTCTATCTCATGTCTGTCCCATGTCCTGGCTATATCATGTCTGTCCCATGTCCTGGCTATCTCATGTCTGTCCCATGTCCTGGATATCTCATGTCTGTCCCATGTCCTGTCTATATCATGTCTGTCCCATGTCCTGACTAGCTCATGTTTGTCCCATGTCCTGGCTATATCATGTCTGTCCCATGTCCTGGCTATCTCATGTTTGTCCCATGTCCTGGCTCTCTCATGTCTGTCCCATGTCCTGACTATCTGATGTTTGTCCCATGTCCTGGATATCTCATGTCTGTCCCATGTCCTGGATATCTCATGTCTGTCCCATGTCCTGGCTCTCTCATGTCTGTCCCATGTCCTGGCTCTCTCATGTCTGTCCCATGTCCTGGATATCTCATGTCTGTCCCATGTCTGTCTATATCATGTCTGTCTATATCATGTCTGTCTATATCATGTCTGTCTATAGCATGTGTTTTCCCTTTGTAGAGACATGCCATGTTCTATCTGTGTGTCCTGTCTGTATGTAGAGACATCCTATGTTCTATCTGTGTGTCCTGTCTGTATGTAGATACATTCTATGTTCTATCTGTGTGTCCTGTCTGTATGTAGAGACATCCTATGTTATATCTGTGTGTCCTGTCTGTATGTAGAGACATCCTATGTTCTATCTGTGTGTCCTGTCTGTATGTAGAGACATCCTATGTTCTATCTGTGTGTCCTGCTTTCATGTAGAGACATGCCATGTTCTATCGGTGTGTCCTGCCTGCGTGTAGAGACATGCCATGTTCTATCTGTGTGTCCTACCTGCGTGTAGAGACATGCCATGTTCTATCTGTGTGTCCTGTCTGCGTGTAGAGACAATCCATGTTCTATCTGTGTGTCCTGTCTGCGTGTCAAGACATGCCATGTTCATTCCACGTGACCTGTCAATCAGACAATGGCCACTAACTCCAATTCAATCAGCTAATCCCTGCCCTGGACAATGGACAGTATGAAGGACACTGACCTCTTCGACACACACCATCAGTAAAAAGATTAGGAGAACCACTGGCAGTGGAAAGATAAAACATGGCTTGAGATCATGTGAAATGTGAAGCTGAGAAGGCTGAGGTTGAGCAGACTGAGTATTTCTACATTTAGCAGATGCTAAGTTACATGATTTTTATAGGTTCCATTTTCGTAGCCTTGTTCCAGACAAGTATTCTGTTTGTCTTTGGAAGCAGAATATAAAGGTGAAGAGAAAATAACTAAGAGTCATTTGTGGGCGTGGCGCGATCCAAGAGGTGAGTGTTGCTTACCTCCAGTACTGTGTCAGTCAGAAACCAGCGCAAACAGGATATAACTTTATCTCTGACTGAGGTACTTCCTGCAAGCGGCAGCCTTGACATGAAGGACACCAGGTGAGTTAACACATCAGATACGGCAGCTATTAATCCATTAGGCTTCCCGGGGAGCTCCTGTATCTACATCTACAGTTAATATCTCTCTCTCTCTCTCTCTCTCTCTCTCTCTCTCTCTCTCACTCACACTCACACGTCTTGACCCTCCTGTATCTCCTGACGAGTGATTCATTGTGACCTCTTCCTTGATTCCTAGAAAAGAGGATTATCAGTAACTCCTTGTCCTCTCCACTGCAGGAGCCTGTTCAAACCCTCCACTGATGTAAGGAATGGTCATGTACTGTAATGCTTCCTAGCATAGAGGCAATGCGCAACCTTTCATATCTGACCTATGACCTTGCTAGGTCAGACATATCACATGGAGGTGAATGGTGTCCTCTGTCTGATGTCTAGTTTACTCAGGATTAGGTCTGGGAGATGCCACAGTGTGGTACAGGACAGGTACTGGTGGAGGCATTAGGAGGTTGTGTGTGTCTGAGCATGTGACTTTGGAACGGTTGACCTTTGCCACTGGCTGACCTGTCAGTGACCCTGGAGGTATTCTAGACTGGGATGAAGGACTTCCATCTGGCTCAGTGCTGATTCCTGATGAATTAATGTTGAATCGGTCTCAGTGCTGATTCCTGATGAATTAATGTTGAATCTGTCTCAGTGCTGATTCCTGATGAATTAATGTTGAATCTGTCTCAGTGCTGATTCCTGATGAATTCATGTTGAATCGGTCTCAGTGCTGATTCCTGATGAATTCATGATGAATCTTCAGCTGTACATCAATAGCTTTCTAATCCTTCCTCATGTAATTATAGTGGGCACCAGAGATGTAAACTTTGACCTTAGAAAATGTTCAACTATTCTCTTTGGCAAAAAAACTTAAAGCTGACAAGAATAAAGTGACAGGAGGTTTTGTGTCATTTTGTACAGGAGGTTTTTGTACGGCTCTAAGTCCTTGTGTGAACACATTGTTACTATAGAGATAGTGATAATTCTGACAGTAGTGAACTGCTGCATCTTCAGCCTGGACTCCACTGATGGTCAGAGTGAAGTCCCTCTCAGACCCACTGCCACTGAATCTAGCAGGAATCCCATCTAGAAGTTTCTTTGCATATTTTATCAGGAGTTTGGGAGCTTCTCCAGGTCTCTGTTGATACCAGAACACACCCTCATCTCCATCACTGTATCTGTACACTTTATGGTTGGTTGTACAGGTCAGAGTGACGGGGTCTCCTAGAGAAAATGTCACTACAGGAGGCTGAGTCACAGTCACCTGACCTCTGGATCCTGAAGAGGAAAAATATGAATTGATCAACGAGTATAAGTAACAGATCATTTATATTTCATCATTTTATACAGGGACTTCCGGTGCCCAACCATTTCCACACCACAAGACTAGTGAACTGACTTATGAAATGACCTGAGACTAATATCTGACATCTGACATCTGAACTTTTGATATCTCCCCTCTTCCAGTCTGGCGGATGTCGCCTGGCCATCCTCCTCTGGTCTAGCGCTGGTGGGGTGTTAAGGATGGGGGAACATCTGGGGAGTGTACTGCTCTATTCTGGGAGAGGGGCCATGTAAATCTAAGTTTCTGTTTCACAGGGCTCTCTCTGTCACACACAGTCATGCACTTAAACACTCAATACTCTGCTCCACAGATGTGTTGGCCAGCTGTGTGTGTCTGGTTGACCAACCAAGCATTGAGGCACACCACCTTTTTTGCTACACACATGATTTTATGTTGTCATGATATAGATTATTCATCCTCAACAGGACTATTTTACCTGTATCTTTCTGATAAGAAGGAACATTTGTAGACATGGAAGGTTGGAAGGGTTAGGGAACTATATTAGTTTGTAACCATTATTTCTGTGAGATAGTAAAGTGCTTATACTTGGTCTCATATAACAAGACCCTTAGTTCTGTGTTCAGTGGACCAGTGATGTGTGTCATTTTGTACAGGAGGTTTTTGTACGGCTCTAAATCATTGTGTGATCACACCTCCACTGTGGTAACTCTGACAGTAGTAAACTGCTGCATCTCCAGCCTGGACTCCACTGATGGTCAGAGTGAAGTCCCTCTCAGACCCACTGCCACTGAATCTAGCAGGAATCCCATCTAACCGTTTCTTTGCATATTTTATCAGGAGTTTGGGAGCTTCTCCAGGTCTCTGTTGATACCAGAACACATATTCATCTCCATCACTGTCTGTGTACACTTTAGGGTTGGTTGTACAGGTCAGAGTGACGGGGTCTCCTGGAGAAAATGTCACCACAGGAGGCTGAGTCACAGTCACCTGACCTCTGGATCCTGAAGAGGAAACAATATGAATTGATGAATAAGATATGACTTATATTTAATTATATTTTAAGAAGGTACATTTATTCATTGAGATCCATTTCAATGATTATACAAGGTACTCAACATGTATTTTTCCATTGTAAGAGTTAGAAAACAACAGACCTTTGAGACAGCAGCAGACCAGTGTCCAGATGAAGATGGTGATCAGAGTCATGGTTGCCGTGGTTTCTGTTGTGTTGATGGACAGATCTCAGTCATGCAGTCTGAAACTCACAGGGCTATAAACACTCCCAGAGCACTGAAGCATGAGCTGCCAATGCAAAGCACCTCCTCTATGGAAACACCCTACCTCAGGACAGATGATGAAACTGTTAATGCAACACAATAACAATATTAAACATGGAAGGAAATAGTTTACCTGAATCTGTGTGAAGGCCTGGAATTGACTACAGTATTTAGTTACATGTAACTTTATTCATTAAATACTGGTGTATTTCTATTCTACATGGCTGCTTCTTATACTTAGTGAGTTTGTCAGAGATATTACACATCTCCAACATTTATATTTTATAGTCAGGGGGGAATTCAGCAAAAAGTAATCATGTAAAATATCAAACTTAAACTAATTTGAAAAGTTATGACCTACACATGCTGTTTTTGACAGACAATCAGTGGTAGGGTTGAATGTGTGTTGTGTAGAGAGTTACTGGTGTGTGTAAAGTGCAGGAGGTTTTTGTACGGCTGTTCAATGAGTCTGTGTCACTGTGGTGGACTTTCGGTGGAGGCACCAAACTCATCGTTGACTGTAAGTACAAGAGATTCATCCTTTTTATAATAAATTAAATTGAACATTTATATACTGGTAAAGTAAATAAAAAGTCATTATTCAGAAAAAGTTGTAGTTTTTAATGTTTAATTTATTTGATTTGTTGAATTTATTTGATTCCGAGTGTGTTTCCACATACCCTAATGATCATTCAAGGACAACCTAATATGCCAAAAAATAATAGTTTGATGTGTTCGATGTCTTTAAATACACAAAAACAGTTCAGCAGCATTGTTAAATGCATTTTATTTTGTAAGCAAGTCAGTTTCCTTTCTGTACTTTAATGCATCACTGACTGTAGTGTGTGGTGTTGCTTCATCGATGATATTGGAGGGAAGTTAAAGAGTGTGTAAAATATATTTATATTTAACTTGCCTTTTTCACAGACTATTTTATACAATACGAATATCATATTTGTGTCTTCATATTAAAGTTGCTGAAAGTTCTTCAAGGTTCTTGTCCAGTTTAACCCTTACATGTCATCTCTCCTATCCCCCCTCATCTTCTCTCTCCTAGTGGGTGTGGTACCTCCCTCCCTGACTGTCCTACTTCCCTCCAGTGAGGAGCAGGACCAGGGGAATGTGGCTCTAGTGTGCCTGGCCAACAGGGGCTTCCCGGAGGGCTGGAAGCTGGGTTGGAGGCTGGGGGCCGGGGGGGCCTTGCAGGGCAGCCAGAGTCTGGAGGTCCTGGAGAAGGACAGTCACTACAGCTGGAGCAGCAGCATCACCCTCCCCACTGACCAGTGGAGGAAGGCTGGCTCAGTCACCTGTGAGGCCACCCTAAAGGACCAGACCCCCGTCACTCACACACTGGAGCCACACCACTGCTCCCAGTAGACACCCTGTACACAGAGAACATCTACCTATCTGGCATTCTATCATTCTAAATATCTATCTAGAGCTTCATCTCTGGTCATCAATCTGGGATTCTGCATCTTTAAATCTGTACCTGTGTTTTATTGCTTCTGCATTCAGATTGGAAATGTTAACTAAATAAAATACTTTATATTAATGTCAAACAAGGTGTCCCTGATTTGTATTATGTAAAGAAATAGAAGTGAATATCTGTGGACTTGTGGTTAAACAAAGACTTGTTAAACAAAGACTAAACAAAGACTAACTGAACATTAGAAGGTTGGAAGGGGGTGAGGGAGGGTGGGTAGTGAATATATCCCCTTGGGACAGTGAATATCTGGGGACAGGAGCTGAACCACATCATCTGACCATTATAGACATGGGACGAGGTTATGGGATATAGTTGTTAGTTTTGATCATGACTAAACTATTTTGTGAATTTGAGATGAATTTGTGAGTTGTAACCAGATTTTCAGAATGGGGGTAAAGTGGTGGTTATGAATATCAGGGGACAGAGGTGCTCTATTCTGGGAACCACATTATCTGACCATTGGTGGTAAAGTGGTGGTTATTTATGCTTGGTGATGTCATATAACTAGGACCTGAGTTGTGTGTTCAGTGAACCAGTGTTTCATATCATAGTCTGTTGTTCCTCAACACCTGCAGTAGGTCCCAGCTGCAGCAGTACAGTCTCTGTACAGTCTGACTGAGGAAGGTTTTTGTACGACTCTATATCACTGTGTGAAATGCTCTGGGGCGCCATAATTACCCATACCATAGTAATCTCCTGCATCTTCAGCTTGGAAATCACTGATTGTAAGAGTGTACTCAGTACCTGATCTACTGCCACTGAATCTAGATGGTGTTCCAGACTGAAGGGTTTTTACTCTATAGATGAGGAGTTTAGGAGCCTGTCCAGGTTTCTGCAGGTACCAGCTCATGTCATCATCAATACCGGTTGAACTTGCAACAGCACTGATAGACACTCTGTCTCCCAGACGAACTGACTTCAATTCATCAGCTTGATTCAGGACACGTTGTGCAGATGACTCTGAAATTGAAATGGAGAAATTAGCTTTGAGTAGTCTTAAAAATCAACTTAAAAAGCATTGAAAACATTTTCCATGTCCAAACATGTACAGGCCAATTAAAACTTATTAAAACCAATTGACCACAGGGAGAGATGCTGAGCGTTTCTAACCTTGGGTCAGGAACCCCAGTATGATCAGCAGTGGTATCAGTGATATCATCTTCATCATCTTCATCATCATTTGTGGCTCTGAGAAGACTGAACAGACTGGACCCAATGCTGCTAAAACTGAAGTCTTAAAGTGTCAGGAGCAGTGAGGCTTAACAACTATGCAAAACAGCACTCTACAGGCTGCTGAGAGAGACTATAGTCTGCTGAGTGAGACTATAGGCTGCTGAGAGAGACTATAGACTGCTGAGAGAGAGAGAGAGAGAGATAGAGAGAGAGAGACAGGGAGAGAGAGGGGGAGAGGGAGAGGGAGAGGGAGAGAGAGGGAGAGGGAGAGGGAGAGGGAGAGGGAGAGGGAGAGGGAGAGAGAGAGAGAGCGAAAGAAAGAAAGAAAGAAAGATAGAAAGAAAGAAAGAAAGAGCAATAGAGGCACACAGAATGATAAGAGAGAGGGAGAGAGAGAGAGGGAGAGGGAGAGGGAGAGGGAGAGAGAGGGAGAGGGAGAGGGAGAGGGAGAGGGAGAGGGAGAGGGAGAGGGAGAGAGAGAGAGAGCGAAAGAAAGAAAGAAAGAAAGATAGAAAGAAAGAAAGAAAGAGCAAGAGAGGCACACAGAATGATAAGATAGAAACAGATAGAGAGGTACTTATATAACTTTTCTTTTGCTGTTGTGAGTTGTTCCAATCTAATGGTCAACTATAGGAGGACAACTAAGTTGTGAATAAAAGGGTAGGTTCAACCCCAAATTAAAACATGTGTTGGACATTATATTACATTGAAAGGGTGTTATGTCAAACTGAGCCCAAATGTCATTTGATTTCAGGATGAACCTTCCACTGGTATACTGTTCCTCTAATGTTAATATCCGGGATCCCAGACCTGACCAATGGAGACAGGTGATGCTTACTGGAGCCTTACTATCTACAGTAAATCTATGGCTCTGATATTTTCAGCTTGTTGGCGCCCTCTTGTGCCTGAATGGCGTCATCCTGAAGATCAGTTCAGACAGAGTATAAATAGTTATTTGTCAAACAGTGGCAGGGTCAGGCTGTTAGTGGAATTACAGACTGGAACTGCAAACTGTTTATTGCTTTTTGTAAACTAGATAGGTGTACAATGACAGAACAGCATCAACGTCACCAGGTATTAGTAGCATATTGGTTAACTGAATTTGACTGCTGGTAATAAAAAGTGAGTTTCATCACTTGTTGCTTTAACTAGTGGGGAGTACACATGCTGTCAGAGTTATCAAAAGTTAGGAGTTCCAACTGGGAAGTTTTACTTGTAGGGACATGCACCATACAGACAGATCAGTCTCATGTTTATGTTTGTGCCGTTGTAGCGTGTGTGACAGCATGGGCAGTGCCATTCAGGAATTGCCACCCAGTTGACTACTTTGACTACTTTAAAATGGCAGAAGTTTGGTGGAAGCCTCCATGGCGCTGCCCATGCTAAAACATTATTTTAGCCACTAGAGGCCTCTATCATTTTCTAAGACATGAACATTCTTATGAAGGGATAAAGGTCAGCCATTTTGGTCAGGGAGTTGGTCAACCATGGTTTGCCAGAGTTGTGTTAAGATATTGTTTAAAATGATAAATTTGAAGAATTTACCTACACAGTGTTTATTAGCTAGCTAGACAGACAGTTTAAGAGGAATGCTTGGATTAATTGTTCACATTAATTGCCAATATACCTACATTCTACTTAAACATGCAGTCAATTCACAGCAATCACTCAATTCAAATCAGTAGATGACAGGACTTAGACAGGTTGTACTGCTATTGTATCATATAACAGACCTCTCAGCTTTCCAAGATAAACAACTTTTTTTTAAAAACTTTTTTGTCTTGTTTACATATATACTTTAGAGGCTATGTATGCAGAAATGTTGTATTAAACCCATATAAACTGTATTTATGACTATATGACAATATTTTAGGTTGACAGAAATTATATTACGCAATTTCCAATATATCACACAACTTACTTTAATTATCCCTCTACTATCATTCATTCAAAAATATAATGGTTTGGATTTCTCCCTCACCACAATGGCAGCATTTTTGTAATGACGTAACCCTTCTAGTGTTTTAATAGGATATCTATGGCTAGTTTGAAGATGGAAAGTTTAAGACAATTAAGTAATTCCATGTGGAAGCGTAAACATATTCATTGGACCATTGACAACTTCTTGCGCCGTTACTAACTAGCAAAGCTGGTCCCATGAATTGCAATGACTTATGGGATATTAGAATCCTATTGTTTTAACCACTATAGTTTGATCCAAGCTCTATGGTCACCCCACCCTCCTCAGATAAGATATAAACACATCACAACCCGTTGCATAAATGTTTAGAATTACAGGAAATGATTTTAAAATGCCAAATTCTCTCTGCCCCAAGGCAGAATGTGTAGTATTTCAGGAAACTAGCTTTAATACATAAAACATTCTCTCTGCCCCAAGGCAAAATGTGTAGTGTTTAAGGAAACCAGCATTAATAAATCAAATATTATCTCAGCCTGATTGCAAAATGTATAATTGTTATGTATAAAACTGCACTTTTTTCTGTCTGCCCCATGGCAATACAGTGCCTTGCAAAAGTATTCAGACCCCTTGGATTTCTTCACATTTTATTGTGTTACAAAGTGGGATTAAAATGGATTTAATAGAAATGTTGTTTTTAATTTAAATGTTGTTGTCAACAAGCTCCACAAAGTGGCAGAACATTTTTATATTTTGTAAAGACTGATACTAAAATAAGCATAAGTATTCAGCTGCCTGAGTCACCTTTGGCATCTATTACACCTGTGAGTCTCCTTAGATTTGGCCTCGTGTTTTTTGTTATTGTCCTGCTGAAAGGTGAATTCCTCTCCCAGTCTCTGGTGTAAAGCAGACTGAAGCAGGTTTTACCTGTGCTTAGTTCCATTTTGTGTCTTTTTATCCAGAAAAACTCCCCAGTATTTGCCGATGTCAAGCATACCCATACCATGATGCAGCCACCACCAAGCTTGAAAATAAGGAGGCAGTTACTCAGTGACATGTTGTGTTGGATTTGCCCCAAACATAAGGCTTTAGGCCAAAAGGTGTATTCCTTTGGTGTGTTCTTTTTGCAGTGTTACTATAGTGCCTTGTTACGTACAAGATGCATGTTTTGGAATGTTATTATTGTCTATATCTGTATTCTTCTTTTCACTCTGTCATTTAGGTCATTATTGTGGAGTCACTACAATGTTGTTGATCCATCCTCAGTTCTCTCCCATCACAGCCACTGAATCTGTCGCTGTTCTAAAATCACCAATTTCCTCATGGTAAAATCGCTGAGCAGTTTCCTTCCTGTCCTGCAGCTCAGTTCAGGATAAACTGGATGACTGTATCTTTGATGTGTCTGGCTGGTTTAATACATCATCCACAGCATCATTATTAACTTGACCATGCTTAAAGAGATATTCAATGTCTGATTTGTTATTGTTACCCATCTACCAATCACTGCCCTTCTTTATGGGGCTTTAGACAAAATCCCTATCAATGTGCCCTTGTGCAAGGCACTTAACCCTAATTGCTCCTTCAAGTCACTCTGGTTAAGAGGGACAGAGGAAGGGTTAGTAATTCCAAGTTCTTGTCAACCCCTATTATTTAACACAGAGTGAGTCCACGTATCTTATTATGGGATTTGTTAAGCCAGATATTACTCCTGAACTAACTTAGGCTTGATTAAACAAAGGGGCTGAATACTTACTCAACGATTATATTTTAGTTGGATTTTAAAAATCTTAATCCCACTATGTTACACAATAAAATGGGAAGAAATCCAAGAAGTCTGAATACTTTTCCGTGGCGCTGTATGTGTAGAATTGCAGGAAATTAGCTTTAAAACGGCAACATTTTCTCTCTTGACGAGGGCCTGTCAACGCCTCTGCCCTTTTGACCTTTGAACTCAACCACTCTGCCTGACTTCCGGTGCCCAACCCTTTCCACACCATACCACAAGACTAGTGAATTGACTTATGAAATGACCTGTGACTAATATCTGACCTCTGACTTTGATCTTTGACCTCTGCCAGTCTGTCTGGTGTCCACTGTCCAACCTCCCCTGGTCTAGCTCTGGTGTCATGTTAAGGATGTTAAGGATGGGGGAACATCTGTGGAGTGTTCTGCTCTCTTCTGGGAGAGGAGCTATGGAAATCTAAGTTTCTGTTTCACAGTGCTCTTTCCACACACACACACACACATTCTGTTCCCCTGAAGTGTTGGCCAGCTGTGTGTGTTGAGGCACACCAACACACATGATTTTATGTTGATTTTATGTTGATTTTATGTTGACATGATATGGATTATTCATCCTCAACAGGACTATTTTACCTGCATCTTCCTGATAAGAAGGAACATTTGTAGACATGGACGGTTGGAAGGGTTAGGAAACTATATTAGTTTGTAACCATTATTTCTGTGAGATAGTAAAGTGCTTATACTTGGTGTCATATAACAAGACCTTTAGTTCTGTGTTCAGTGGACCAGTGATGTGTGTCATTTTGTACAGGAGGTTTTTGTACGGCTCTAAATCACTGTGTGAACACATTACCACTGTGGTAACTCTGACAGTAGTAAACTGCTGAATCTTCAGCCTGGACTCCACTGATGGTCAGAGTGAAGTCCCTCTCAGACCCACTGCCACTGAATCTAGCAGGAATCCCGTCTAGCAGTTGATTTGCGTATATTATCAGGAGTTTGGGAGCTTCTCCAGGTCTCTGTTTATACCAGAACACATATTCATCTCCATCACTGTCTGTGTACACTTTAGGGTTGGTTGTACAGGTCAGAGTGACGGGGTCTCCTGGAGAAAATGTCACTACAGGAGGCTGAGTCACAGTCACCTGACCTCTGGATCCTGAAGAAGAAAAATATAAATTGATCAATGAGTATGAATAAGATATGACTTATATTTAATTATATTTTATGAAGGTACATTTATTCATTAAGATCCATTTCAATGATTATACAAGGTACTCAACATGTATTTTTCCATTGTAAGAGTTAGAAAACAACAGACCTTTGAGACAGCAGCAGACCAGTGTCCAGATGAAGATGGTGATCAGAGTCATGGTTGCCGTGGTTTCTGTTGTGTTGATGGACAGACCTCAGTCCTGCAGTCTGAAACTCACAGGGCTATAAACACTCCCAGAGCACTGAAGCATGAGCTGCCAATGCAAAGCACCTCCTCTATGGAAACACCCTACCTCAGGACAGATGATGAAACTGTTAATGCAACACAATAACAATCTTAAACATGGAAGGAAATAGCTTACCTGAATCTGTGTGAAGGCCTGGAATTGACTACAGTATTTAGTTACATGTAACTTTATTCATTAAATACTGGTGTATTTCTATTCTACATGGCTGCTTCTTATACTTAGTGAGTTTGTCAGAGATATTACACATCTCCAACATTTATATTTTATAGTCAGGGGGGAATTCAGCAAAAAGTAATCATGTAAAATATCAAACTTAAACTAATTTGAAAAGTTATGACCTACACATGCTGTTTTTGACAGACAATCAGTGGTAGGGTTGAATGTGTGTTGTGTAGAGAGTTACTGGTGTGTGTAAAGTGCAGGAGGTTTTTGTACGGCTGTTCAATGTGTCTGTGTCACTGTGGTACACTTTCGGTGGAGGCACCAAACTCATCGTTGACTGTAAGTACAAGAGATTCATCCTTTTTATAATAAATTAAATTGAACATTTATATACTGGTAAAGTAAATAAAAAGTAATTATTCAGAAAAAGTTGTAGTTTTTAATGTTTAATTTATTTGATTTGTTGAATTTATTTGATTCCGAGTGTGTTTCCACATACCCTAATGATCATTCAAGGACAAAAACCTAATATGCCAAAAAATAATAGTTTGATGTGTTCGATGTCTTTAAATACACAAAAACAGTTCAGCAGCATTGTTAAATGCATTTTATTTTGTAAGCAAGTCAGTTTCATTTCTGTACTGCACTTTAATGCATCACTGACTGTAGTGTGTGGTGTTGCTTCATCAATGATATTGGAGGGAAGTTAAAGAGTGTGTAAAATATATTTATATTTAACTTGCCTTTTTCACAGACTATTTTATAGAATACGAATATCATATTTGTTTCCTCATATTAAAGTTGCTGAAAGTTCTTCAAGGTTCTTGTCCAGTTTAACCCTTATATGTCATCTCTCCATCTCTCCCTCCTCATCTTCTCTCTCCTAGTGGGTGTGGTACCTCCCTACCTGACTGTCCTACTTCCCTCCAGTGAGGAGCAGGACCAGGGGAATGTGGCCCTAGTGTGCCTGGCCAACAGGGGCTTCCCGGGGGGCTGGAAGCTGGGTTGGAGGCTGGGGGCCGGGGGGGCCTTGCAGGGCAGCCAGAGTCTGGAGGTCCTGGAGAAGGATGGTCACTACAGCTGGAGCAGCAGCCTCACCCTCCCCACTGACCAGTGGAGGAAGGCTGGCTCAGTCACCTGTGAGGCCACCCTAAAGGACCAGACCCCCGTCACTCACACACTGGAGCCACACCACTGCTCCCAGTAGACACCCTGTACACAGAGAACATCTCCCTATCTGTCATTCTATCATTCTAGATATCTATCTAGAGCTTCATCTCTGGTCATCAATCTGGGATTCTGCATCTTTAAATCTGTACCTGTGTTTTATTGCTTCTGCATTCAGATTGGAAATATTAACTAAATAAAATGCTTTGTATTAATGTCAAACAAGGTGTCCCTGATTTGTATTATGTAAAGAAATAGAAGTGAATATCTGTGGACTTGTGGTTAAACAAAGACTAAACTGCTCTGTAAAACATGGAACATTAGAAAGTTGATAGGGAGTGAGAGAGGGTGGGTAGGTGGTGAGGGAGGGTGGGTAGTGAATAGATCCCCTTGGGACAGTGAATATCTGGGGACAGGAGCTGAACCACATCATCTGACCATTATAGACATGGGAGGAGGTTATGGGATATAGTTGTTAGTTTTGATCATGACTAAACTATTTTGTGAATTTGTGAGATTAATTTGTGAGTTGTAACCAGATTTTCAGAATGGGGGTAAAGTGGTGGTTATGAATATCAGGGGACAGAGGTGCTCTATTCTGGGAACCACATTATCTGACCATTGGTGGTAAAGTAGTGGTTATTTATGCTTGGTGATGTCATATAACCAGGACCTGAGTTGTGTGTTCAGTGAACCAGTGTTTCATATCATAGTCTGTTGTTCCTCAACACCTGCAGTAGGTCCCAGCTGCAGCAGTACAGTCTCTGTACAGTCTGACTGAGGAAGGTTTTTGTATGAGTCTAAATCACTGTGTGAAATGCTCTGGGGCGCCATATACACCCATACCATAGTAATCTCCTGCATCTTCAGCTTGGAAATCACTGATTGTAAGAGTGTACTCAGTACCTGATCTACTGCCACTGAATCTAGATGGTGTTCCAGACTGAAGGGTTTTTACTTTATAGATGAGGAGTTTAGGAGCCTGTCCAGGTTTCTGCAGGTACCAGCTCATGTCATCATCAATACCAGTTGAACTTGCAACAGCACTGATAGACACGCTGTCTCCCAGACGAACTGATTTCAATTCATCAGCTTGATTCAGGACACGTTGTGCAGATGACTCTGAAATTGAAATGGAGAAATTAGCTTTGAGTAGTCTTAAAAATCAACTTAAAAAGCATTGAAAACATTTTCCATGTCCAAACATGTACAGGCCCATTAAAACCTGCTAAAACCAGTAGACCACAGGGAGAGATGCTGATAGTTTCTAACCTTGGCTCAGGAACCCCAGTATGATCAGCAGTGGTATCAGTGATATCATCTTCATCATCTTCATCATCATCTGTGGCTCTGAGAAGACTGAACAGACTGGACCCAATGCTGATAACACTGCAGTCGTACTGTCAGGACAGATATAATTCATGAAGTGTGAAACTCTCAGGGCTATAAACACTCCCAGAGCACTGAAGAATGAGCTGCCAATGCAAAGCACCTGCTCTATGGAAATACCCTGCCTCGGGACAGATGATGAAACTGTTAATGCAATGACATAAACACAATAATCTTAAACATGGAAGGAAATAGCTTACCTAAATCTGTGGCAAGCCTGTAATTGACCATAGAATTTAGTTACATTTAAGTGTATCCATTCAATACTAGTGTATTGCTATTCTATACTTGATATTCTAGACTTGTGCTAAAATGGCGTCATGCTGAAGTTCAGTTCAGACCATAAATAATGATTGAGGCCTCAGATGGATATAACCGTTTTGCATGGACATTGCCATTGAGGAATTCCACCATTTTGAAGTAGCCAACTAGGTGGCACTTCCTATCGGTTAAGGAATGATCACATAATTCCATCCAGATCATCAGGAGGAATCAGCCAATGCATTATACTCGTGTGGAAACATTCCATTATGGCAGGTGGCAGTACATTTCCAACCTTGGCTTAACAAGCAAGTTCTCTGTATGCAGATGACATACTGCTTTACGTTGCAAAGGTTCAGAAATCCCTCCAGACAATAATGTCTGTTTTCACAGCATTCAGGTCACGGTCTGGTTACAAGATCAACTGGTCTAAAACAGATCTACTACCTCTTAACTCAGCTAAGGGAAGCAACTACCACCCTTTATCCCAGTGAAGAAACAAACAACCTACTTAGACATTACTTAACCCCCTCTATTCACACTACTTTCAGGAAGAACTACTTAGAAACCTTTCAGAATATCCAGAAATACATAAAAAAGATGGTCTGCTATGGCCACTTCTTTACATGCTAGAATCTCAATGATTAAAATGAATGTCCTCCTTCGTATCAATTTTACCAGTTCCATGTTCCCACTGCCGCCTCCTATAGACTATTGGTCTAAACTTGACTCTGTAATGAAGTTGTTCATTTGGGGGAGAAAGAGACCACAGATTGAATATGCAACATTACAGAGAACAAAAGCATCAGGTGGACTTATTGTTTGGATCCATTATAGCATATTCAGTAAATGTGTGGAAAGCTACAGGGCTCCTGAGTGGCACAGTGGTCTAAGGTGCTGCATCTCAGTGCTAGAGGCGTTACTACAGACACCCTGGTTTGACTCCAGGCTGTATCACATCCGGCCTGTGATTGGGAATCCCATAGGGGAGCGCACAATTGGCCCGGGTTTGTCCATTGTAGGCCGTCATTGTAAATAACAATTTGTTCTTTACTGACTTGCCTAATTAAATAAATAAATACAGAGAAACATATGAGATCTAATCTTCAATGGCATTTATACTCTCCAATATGGTGTAATAAAGAATTCTTAGCGTGTAAGAACCCATTTATATCAGATTCTTGACCTTGCTAGGTCAGACATATCAGCTAGAGGTGAATGTTATCCTCTGTCTGATATCTAGTCTAGTTTACTCAGGGTTAGGTCTGGGAGATGCCCCAGTGTGGTACAGGACAGGTACTGGTGGAGGCATTAGGAGGTTGTGTGTGTCTGAGCATGTGATTTTGGAACTGTTGACCTTTGCCACTGGCTGACCTGTCAGTGACCCTGGAGGTATTCTAAACTGAGATGAAGACTTCCATCTTGCTCAGTGCTGATTCATGATGAATTCATGATGAAACTGTCTCAGTGCTGATTCATGATGAATTCCTGATGAAACTGGCTCAGTGCTGATTCATGATGAATTAATGTTGAATCTGGCTCAGTGCTGATTCCTGATGAATTCATAATGAAACTGGCTCAGTGCTGATTCCTGATGAATCTGTCTCAGTGCTGATTCCTGATGAATTCATGATGAATCTGTCTCAGTGCTGATTCCTGATGAATTCATGATGAATCTGTCTCAGTGCTGATTCCTGATGAATTCATGATGAATCTGTCTCAGTGCTGATTCCTGATGAATTCATGATGAATCTGTCTCAGTGCTGATTTCTGATGAATTAATGTTGAATCTGTCTCAGTGCTGATTCCTGATGAATTCATGATGAAACTGGCTCAGTGCTGATTCCTGATGAATCTGTCTCAGTGCTGATTCCTGATGAATTCATGATGAATCTGTCTCAGTGCTGATTCCTGATGAATTCATGATGAATCTGTCTCAGTACTGATTCCTGATGAATTCATGATGAATCTGTCTCAGTGCTGATTCCTGGTGAATTAATGTTGAATCTGTCTCAGTGCTGATTCCTGATGAATTCATGATGAATCTTCAGATGTACATCACTAGTTATCTAATACTTCCTCATGCCATTCTAGTGGGCACTAGGGATGTAAAATGTGACCTTAGTAAATGGTGCTCTCATCATCTAGTCTCTAACTAAAAGCTGACTAGAACAAAGTGACAGGCAGTCTGGTGGCATATTGGGGTTGGAATGACTCTCTTCCCTGGGGAACTGACCTCTGACTTTTTAAAATCTTTGACCTCTACCAGTCTGGCTGACGTCCGGTGTCCAACCTCTTCCTGTGTACACCACACAAGACTAGTGCAGTGACCTATAAAAGGACCTGTGACTGACATCTAACCTCTGACTTTGATCTTTGACCTCCTCTGGTCTAGCGCTGGTGGGGTGTTAAGGATGGGGGAACATCTGGGGAGTGTACTGCTCTATTCTGGGAGAGGGGCCATGCAAATCCAAGTTTCTGTTTCACAGGGCTCTCTCTCTGTCACACACAGTCATGCACTTACACACTCAATACTGCTCCACAGATGTGTTAGCCAGCTGTGTGTGTCTGGTTGACCAACCAATCACTGTGGCATACCAACTTTTTTTATAGTCTATGGGACTATTTCACCTGTATCTTCCTGAGGACATTTGTAGACATTGGAGGTTGGAAGAGTTATGATACTAGTTTGTAACCATTGTTTCTGTGAGTTAGTAAAGTGTTTATACTTGGTGATGTCATATAACAAGACCCTTAGTTCTGTGTTCAGTGGATCAGTGATGTGTGTCATTTTGTACAGGAGGTTTTTGTACGGCTCTAAATCACTGTGTGAACACACCTCCACTGTGGTAACTCTGACAGTAGTAAATGGCTGCATCTTCAGCCTGGACTCCACTGATGGTCAGAGTGAAGTCCCTCTCAGACCCACTGCCACTGAATCTAGCAGGAATCCCATCTAACCGTTTCTTTGCATATCTTATCAGGAGTTTGGGAGCTTCTCCAGGTCTCTGTTGATACCAGAACGCACCCTCATCTCCATCACTGTATCTGTGCACTTTAGGGTTGGTTGTACAGGTTAGAGTCACAGGGTCTCCTGGAGAAAATGTCACTACAGGAGGCTGAGTCACAGTCACCTGACCTCTGGATCCTGAAGAGGAAGAATATGAATTGATCAACGAGTATAAATAACAAATCATTTATATTTCATCATATTTTATACAGGGATGTTTATTCATTAAGATCCATTTCAATGATTATACAAGGTACTCAACATGTATTTTTCCATTGTAAGAGTTATAAACCAACAGACCTTTGAGACAGCAGCAGACCAGTGTCCAGATGAAGATGGTGATCAGAGTCATGGTTGTCGTGGTTTCTGTTGTGTTGATGGACAGCTCTCAGTCCTGTAGTCTGAAACTCACAGGGCTATAAACACTCCCAGAGCACTGAAGCATGAGCTGCCAATGCAAAGCACCTCCTCTATGGAAACACCCTACCTCAGGACAGAATAATAAACTGCAAATAATAATCATGTGAATTGCTTTATATTTCTGTTGTTGACAGTAAAATGCACAATTGTCAATACTGATATTTGTCGCAAATGACAATTTTTCACTCTGCCCATATGCATTCTGATAACATATGACATCATTGGAGTTAAAAACATTTGGGTGGAGACATTAAGGAGCTCAAATCAGAGACTTCATTAATCATAGTATGCTGTATAGGTACATAATGTGCTTAATTATTGTGGTTGTCCCACCTAGCTATCTTAAGATGAATGCACAGAGGTGCTCTGGATAAGAATGTCTGCTAAATGAATAAAATGTCATGTAATTGTAAATGATAAAACATGAGTATCGCTTGCTACAATATTTCCTATATTAAGAGTGTCAAATACTGTAGTTGTATGTAAAGATGTGTAATGCTTTATGAGTATAGTAAAGTTGTACAACGCTGTGTGGAGCTGTATGAGTGGTTCTGTTAGTGCAGGGTGTGCTCACTCTTGTGTGAAGGAGGTTGTTGTACGGCGTCTTAACTAGACTGTATCACTGTGGTACACGTTCGGTGGAGGGACCAAACTGCTGCTGAGAAGTAAGTGTTTTTTCCTTTACTTCAAAACACTACAGAATATATACCAGACATGTTAAGACTCAAACTCTGTAAAGGAAACCCCAATACTAGTATTTATTTCAGAATTCAGGGTTTAGAAGGCAAAATGTTAGCTGCCGTCTGTGGGAGACTTTCAGTTGTTCAGCCAAGCAACCTGTCTTTGAACAAGTTATTCAAAATGAACAGATTTTTTATTCAAAGAGCTAATCAGGTTTAGTTCCCTGCTATGACACGTGAATTACACAGAGAATGTTATTAGTATAACAGAAAAGTGCTGGTCCCTTTCATTGTCTGATATTATTGTGAAGTGGACTGACTTTAAATGGGCAATCTGTGATTGCTACATACATTTTCTTACATCCGTAGTTCTGTCATGAACTTGAGAGAGGTTCAATTTTGTTGTTGTTGTTTGAACAGCAGACTGACCTTTTAAACGCCTTATTAAAGTAAGGGACATGGAAGGTGCACCACAACACACAGCAGAGTACAAAGTTACTTAATATCTGCTTCCAGCAGTGTTATTGAGCGATACGATCCTTAATGAATGAGGTCTTTGTCTCTGGGACAGCAAATATACATGAAAATACATGGATAAATAAAAATTCAGCAACAGTGATGTACTTTATTGTGCATTGATGTAATTGTTGTTGAGTTGTGAGGTGTTCTCTGTGAACCTTAATAAGTTGTGTATTTTATAGAACTCTATTTCTCTCTCCTCTGGAATGTAACATTAAAATGTTCTCTTCTCTCCAGCTGGTCCTACTGTCAGTCCCACGGTGTCTCTGCTCCCCCCCTCCTCTGAGCAGCTCTCTGGAGGCTCTGCCTCACTGGCCTGCCTGCTGACTGACTACTCCCCTCAGGGGGCGCTGGTGAGCTGGGAGGTGGACGGGCTGGAGGTGAGCCAGGGGGTCGTGACCAGTCCAGAAGAAGAGAAGGAAGGCCTTTACAGACGCAGCAGCATCCTGACCCTGAGCAAGGCAGGCTGGGAGCAGGGAGAGCTCTACACCTGCAGGGTCTCCCACTTCCAACACACCCAGGCCTCCCCCCTTCGTAGGAGCCAGTGTCTGGTCTAGGACCTACTGGAGGAGGCCCACAACAGGAGCTCTGTCTGGGGAAGCAGGAGTAGATGAGGCTCTGGTCTGGTCTGGGGCCTGTTTGGAGCAGTAGTAGTGTGTTAGAGTGTTAGAGTAGTGTACTGAGTAAACTCTAGTACTGCTGGGGAGACCACATCCTGGGTAGTAATGTGTATTGTATAGATTACCGGAGACTTCAATGTGTTCTGTACTCAGACTGTTACTGTGATGTTGCTGTCTGCCTCAGTTCTAATAAAGTTGGATTTGGAAAATAACATGATGGATTAGTTGACTAATTTATTTACTGTGACAACAAATGGAAATGTATCTACAGCTAGATCTAATTCTTTGTCAGGTTTATATTTCTCTTTCTAAGACCAAATGACTATTTGTTGAATGTGTGTTCTGCTTTTTCAATCTCTCTCTCTCTCTCTCTCTCTCTCTCTCTCTCTCTCTCTCTCTCTCTCTCTGTCCGTCCGTCCGTCCATCCGTCCGTCTGTCTGTCTGTCTGACCAACCCCCTGGGGACAGAACTTCTCTAAACTAGTAGAAGCTAAACCATCTGACCCTGACCATGCAAATCAAGCCTGCGTTCAGTGAGATGAAACGTTTAAAACATTAAAGATAGAAATACAATGAGTAGAGCTAACACTACATGTTCTTTTTGACAAATAATGATGTCTGTTCTACACAATTCATTTTTATCTGACCACTCCAGAGGTGAAGTAAAGGTTGTGGTTGTGTAGAGGAGGTGGTTGGGTGAACTATGATCCTGTCGTGAGTAACCAGAGTAACATTGTCTTGGTGTGGGACTGTCTAACGCTGTGTGTTCAGTGAACCAGTGTTTCATATCATAGTCTGTTGTTCCTCAACACCTGCAGTAGGTCCCAGCTGCAGCAGTACAGTCTCTGTGCAGTCTGACTGGGGGAGGTTTTTGTACGACTCTAAAACACTGTGTGAAACGCTCTGGGGCGCCATAATAACCCATACCATAGTAATCTCCTGCATCTTCAGCTTGGAAACTAGTGATTGTAAGAGTGTACTCAGTACCTGATCTACTGCCACTGAATCTAGATGGTGTTCCAGACTGAAGGGTTTCTACATTATAGATGAGGAGTTTAGGAGCCTGTCCAGGTTTCTGCAGGTACCAGCTCATGTCATCACCAATACCGGTTGAACTTGCAACAGCTTTGATAGACACGCTGTCTCCGAGACGAACTGACTTCAATTCATCAGCTTGATTCAGGACACGTTGTGCAGATGACTCTGAAATTGAAATCGAGAAATTAGCTTTGAGTCGTCTTAATAATCCAGATGAAAAGCATTGAAAACATTTTCCATGTACAAACATGTACAGGCCCATTAAAACCTGCTAAAACCAGTAGACCACAGGGAGAGATGCTGAGAGATTCTAACCTTGGGTCAGGAACCCCAGTATGATCAGCAGTGGTATCAGTGATATCATCTTCATCATCTTCATCATCATTTGTGGCTCTGAGAAGACTGAACAGACTGGACCCAAGGCTGCTAACACTGAAGTCTTAAAGTGTCAGGAGCAGTGAGGCTTAACAACTATGCAAAACAGCACTCTACAGGCTGCTGAGAGAGACTATAGTCTGCTGAAAGAGACTATAGGCTGCTGAGAGAGACTATAGGCTGCTGAGAGAGACTATAGGCTGCTGAGAGAGACTATAGGCTGCTGAGAGACTATAGGCTGCTGAGAGAGAGAGAGAGAGAGAGAGAGACAGAGAGAGAGAGAGAGAGAGAGACAGAGAGAGAGAGAGAGAGAGATAGAGAGAGAGAGAGAAAGAGAGAGAGAGAAAGAGAGAGAGAGAGAGAGAGAGAGAGAGAGAGAGAGAGAGAGAAAGAGAGAGAGAGGGAGAGAGAGAGAGAGAGAGAGAGAGAGAGAGAGATAGAGAAACAAATAGAGAGAAACAGAGAGAGAGTGAGGGAAAGAGAGAGAGATAGAGAGCGAGAGCGAGAGAGAGAGAAGGAGAGGGGAAGAGAGAGAGAAAAAGATAGAGAGAGAGAGAAAGAAAGAGGGAAAGAGTGAGATAAAAGATAGAGAGAGAGAGAGAGAGAAGGAGAGAGAGAGAAAGAGAGAGAGAGAGAGATGGAGAGAAACAGAGAGAGAGGGAAAGAGAGAGAGAGAGAGCGAGAGAAAGAGAAAGAGAGGGGGAGAGAGAGATAAATATATAGAGAGAGAGAAAGAGGGAAAGAGTGAGATAAAAGAGAGAGAGAGAGAGAGAGAGAGAGAGAGAGAGAGAGAGACAAGAGAGAGAGAGAGAGAAAGAAAGAAAGAGCAAGAGAGACACACAGAATGATAAGATAGAAACAGATAGAGAGGTACTTATATAACTTTTCTTTTGCTGTTGTGAGTTGTTCCAATCTAATGGTCAACTATAGGAGGACAACTAAGTGGTGTATTAAAGGGTAGGTTCAACCCCAAATTAAAAAATGTGTTGGACATTATATTACATTGAAAGGGTGTTATGTCAAGCTGAGCCCAAATGTTATTTGATTTCAGGATGAACCTTCCACTGGTATACTGTTCCTCTAATGTTAATATCCGGGATCCCAGACCTGACCAATGGAGACAGGTGATGCTTACTGGAGCCTTACTTTCTACAGTAAATCTATGGCGCTGATATTTTCAGCTTGTTGGCGCCCTCTTGTGCCTGAATGGCGTCATCCTGAAGATCAGTTCAGACAGAGTATAAATAGTTATTTGTCAAACAGTGGCAGGGTCAGGCTGTTAGTGGAATTACAGACTGGAACTGCAAACTGTTTATTGCTTTTTGTAAATAAATAACTAGATAGGTGTACAATGACAGAACAGTATCAACGTCACCAGGTATTAGTAGCATATTGGTTAACTGAATTTGACTGCTGGTAATAAAAAGTGAGTTTCATCACTTGTTGCTTTAACTAGTGGGGAGTACACATGCTGTCAGAGTTATCAAAAGTCAGGAGTTCCAACTGGGAAGTTTCACTTGTAGGGACATGCACCATACAGACAGATCAGTCTCATGTTTATGTTTGTGCCGTTGTAGCGTGTGTGACAGCATGGGCAGTGCCATTCAGGAATTGCCACCCAGTTGACTACTTTGACTACTTTAAAATGGCAGAAGTTTGGTGGAAGCCTCCATGGCGCTGCCCATGCTAAAACATTATTTTAGCCACTAGGGATAAAGGTCAGCCATTTTGGTCAGGGAGTTGGTCAACCATGGTTTGCCAGAGTTGTGTTAAGATATTGTTTAAAATGATAAATTTGAAGAATTTACCTACACGGTGTTTATTAGCTAGCTAGCCAGACAGTTTAAGAGGAATGCTTGGATTAATTGTTCACATTAATTGCCAATATACCTACATTCTACTTAAACATGCAGTCAATTCACAGCAATCACTCAATTCAAATCAGTAGATGACAGGACTTAGACAGGTTGTACTGCTATTGTATCATATAACAGACCTCTCAGCTTTCCAAGATAAACAACTTTTTTTTAAAAACTTTTATTGTCTTGTTTACATATATACTTTAGAGGCTATGTATGCAGAAATGTTGTATTAAACCCATATAAACTGTATTTATGACTATATGACAATATTTTAGGTTGACAGAAATTATATTACGCAATTTCCAATATATCACACAACTTACTTTAATTATCCCTCTACTATCATTCATTCCAAATAGAATGGTTTGGATTTCTCCCTCACCACAATGGCAGCATTTTTGTAATGACGTAACCCTTCTAGTGTTTTAATAGGATATCTATGGCTAGTTTGAAGATGGAAAGTTTAAGACAATTAAGTAATTCCATGTGGAAGAGTAAACATATTCATTGGACCATTGACAACTTCTTGCGCCGTTACTAACTAGCAAAGCTGGTCCCATGAATTGCAATGACTTATGGGATATTAGAATCCTATTGTTTTAACCACTATAGTTTGATCCAAGCTCTATGGTCACCCCACCCTCCTCAGATAAGATATAAACACATCACAACCCGTTGCATAAATGTTTAGAATTACAGGAAATTATTTTAAAATGCCAAATTCTCTGCCCCAAGGCAGAATGTGTAGTATTTAAGGAAACTAGCATTAATAAATCAAACATTATCTCAGCCTGATTGCAAAATGTATAATTATTATGTATAAAACTGCACTCTTTTCTGTCTGCCCCATGGCAATACAGTGCCTTGCAAAAGTATTCAGACCCCTTGGATTTCTTCACATTTTATTGTGTTACAATCTGGGATTAAAATGGATTTAATAGAAATGTTGTTTTTAATTTAAATGTTGTTGTCAACAAGCTCCACAAAGTGGCAGAAAATGTATATATTTTGTAAAGACTGATACTAAAATATAGTCGTTGCATAAATATTCAGCTGCCTGAGTCACCTTTGGCATCTATTACACCTGTGAGTCTCCTTAGATTTGGCCTCGTGGTTTTTGTTATTGTCCTGCTGAAAGGTGAATTCCTCTCCCAGTCTCTGGTGTAAAGCAGACTGAAGCAGGTTTTACCTGTGCTTAGTTCCATTTTGTGTCTTTTTATCCAGAAAAACTCCCCAGTATTTGCCGATGTCAAGCATACCCATACCATGATGCAGCCACCACCAAGCTTGAAAATAAGGAGGCAGTTACTCAGTGACATGTTGTGTTGGATTTGCCCCAAACATAAGGCTTTAGGCCAAAAGGTGTATTCCTTTGGTGTGTTCTTTTTGCAGTGTTACTATAGTGCCTTGTTACGTACAAGATGCATGTTTTGGAATGTTATTATTGTCTATATCTGTATTCTTCTTTTCACTCTGTCATTTAGGTCATTATTGTGGAGTCACTACAATGTTGTTGATCCATCCTCAGTTCTCTCCCATCACAGCCACTGAATCTGTCGCTGTTCTAAAATCACCAATTTCCTCATGGTAAAATCCCTGAGCAGTTTCCTTCCTGTCCTGCAGCTCAGTTCAGGATAAACTGGATGACTGTATCTTTGATGTGTCTGGCTGGTTTAATACATCATCCACAGCATCATTATTAACTTGACCATGCTTAAAGAGATATTCAATGTCTGATTTGTTATTGTTACCCATCTACCAATCACTGCCCTTCTTTATGGGGCTTTAGACAAAATCCCTATCAATGTGCCCTTGTGCAAGGCACTCTGGTTAAGAGGGACAGAGGAAGGGTTAGTAATTCCAAGTTCTTGTCAACCCCTATTATTTAACACAGAGTGAGTCCACGTATCTTATTATGGGATTTGTTAAGCCAGATATTACTCCTGAACTAACTTAGGCTTGATTAAACAAAGGGGCTGAATACTTACGCAACGATTATATTTTAGTTGGATTTAAAAAATCTTAATCCCACTATGTTACACAATAAAATGGGAAGAAATCCAAGAGGTCTGAATACTTTTCCGTGGCGCTGTATGTGTAGAATTGCAGGAAATTAGCTTTAAAACGGCAACATTTTCTCTCTTGACGAGGGCCTGTCAACGCCTCTGCCCTTTTGACCTTTGAACTCAACCACTCTGCCTGACTTCCGGTGCCCAAGCCTTTCCACACCACACCACAAGACTAGTGAATTGACTTATGAAATGACCTGTGACTAATATCTGACCTCTGACTTTGATCTTTGACCTCTGCCAGTCTGTCTGGTGTCCACTGTCCAACCTCCCCTGGTCTAGCTCTGGTGTCATGTTACGGATGTTAAGGATGGGGGAACATCTGTGGAGTGTTCTGCTCTCTTCTGGGAGAGGAGCCATGGAAATCTAAGTTTCTGTTTCACAGTGCTCTTTCCACACACACACACACACACACACACACATACTGTTCCCCTGAAGTGTTGGCCAGCTGTGTGTGTTGAGGCACACCAACACACATGATTTTATGTTGATTTTATGTTGATTTTATGTTGACATGATATGGATTATTCATCCCTCCATAGGACAATTTTACCTGCATCTTCCTGATAAGAAGGAACATTTGTAGACATGGAAGGTTGGAAGGGTTAGGGAACTATATTAGTTTGTAACCATTATTTCTGTGAGATAGTAAAGTGCTTATACTTGGTGTCATATAACAAGACCTTTAGTTCTGTGTTCAGTGGACCAGTGATGTGTGTCATTTTGTACAGGAGGTTTTTGTACGTCTATAAATCACTGTGTGAACACATTACCACTGTGGAGACTCTGACAGTAGTAAACTGCTGCATCTTCAGCCTGGACTCCACTGATGGTCAGAGTGAAGTCCCTCTCAGACCCACTGCCACTGAATCTAGCAGGAATCCCATCTAACCGTTTCTTTGCATATCTTATCAGGAGTTTGGGAGCTTCTCCAGGTCTCTGTTGATACCAGAACACACCCTCATCTCCATCATCCCATCTGTACACTTTAGGGTTGGTTGTACAGGTCAGAGTGACAGGGTCTCCTGGAGAAAATGTCACTACAGGAGGCTGAGTCACAGTCACCTGACCTCTGGATCCTGAAGAGGAAACAATATGAATTGATCAACGAGTATGAATAAGATATGACTTATATTTAGTTATATTTTATGAAGGTACATTTATTAATTGAGATCCATTTCAATGATTATACAAGGCACTCAACAATATGTCATTTTTCCATTGTGAGAGTTAGAAAACAACAGACCTTTGAGGCAGCAGCAGACCAGTGTCCATATGAAGATGGTGATCAGAGTCATGGTTGTCGTGGTTTCTGTTGTGTTGATGGACAGACCTCAATCCTGCAGTCTGAAGTTCACAGGGCTATAAACACTCCCAGAGCACTGAAGCATGAGCTGCCAATGCAAAGCACCTCCTCTATGGAAACACCCTACCTCAGGACAGATGATGAAACTGTTAATGCAACACAATAACAATATTAAACATGGAAGGAAATAGCTTACCTGAATCTGTGTGAAGGCCTGGAATTGACTACAGTATTTAGTTACATGTAACTTTATTCATTAAATACTGGTGTATTTCTATTCTACATGGCTGCTTCTTATACTTAGTGAGTTTGTCAGAGATATTACACATCTCCAACATTTATATTTTATAGTCAGGGGGGAATTCAGCAAAAAGTAATCATGTAAAATATTAAACTTAAAGTAATACTTAGTGAGTTTGTCAGAGATATTACACATCTCCAACATTTACATTTTATAGTCAGGGGGGAATTCAGCAAAAAGTAATCATGTAAAATATTAAACTTAAATTAATACTTAGTGAGTTTGTCAGAGATATTACACATCTCCAACATTTACATTTTATAGTCAGGGGGGAATTCAGCAAAAAGTAATCATGTAAAATATTAAACTTAAATTAATACTTAGTGAGTTTGTCAGAGATATTACACATCTCCAACATTTACATTTTATAGTCAGGGGGGAATTCAGCAAAAAGTAATCATGTAAAATATTAAACTTAAATTAATACTTAGTGAGTTTGTCAGAGATATTACACATCTCCAACATTTAGATTTTATAGTCAGGGGGGAATTCAGCAAAAAGTTATCATGTAAAATATTAAACTTAAATTAATACTTAGTGAGTTTGTCAGAGATATTACACATCTCCAACATTTACATTTTATAGTCAGGGGGGAATTCAGCAAAAAGTAATCATGTAAAATATTAAACTTAAATTAATACTTAGTGAGTTTGTCAGAGTTATTACACATCTCCAACATTTACATTTTATAGTCAGGGGGGAATTCAGCAAAAAGTAATCATGTAAAATATTAAACTTAAATTAATACTTAGTGAGTTTGTCAGAGATATTACACATCTCCAACATTTACATTTTATAGTCAGGGGGGAATTCAGCAAAAAGTAATCATGTAAAATATTAAACTTAAATTAATACTTAGTGAGTTTGTCAGAGATATTACACATCTCCAACATTTACATTTTATAGTCAGGGGGGAATTCAGCAAAAAGTAATCATGTAAAATATTAAACTTAAATTAATACTTAGTGAGTTTGTCAGAGATATTACACATCTCCAACATTTACATTTTATAGTCAGGGGGGAATTCAGCAAAAAGTAATCATGTAAAATATTAAACTTAAATTAATACTTAGTGAGTTTGTCAGAGTTATTACACATCTCCAACATTTACATTTTATAGTCAGGGGGGAATTCAGCAAAAAGTAATCATGTAAAATATTAAACTTAAATTAATACTTAGTGAGTTTGTCAGAGATATTACACATCTCCAACATTTATATTTTATAGTCAGGGGGAATTCAGCAAAAAGTAATCATGTAAAATATTAAACTTAAATTAATACTTAGTGAGTTTGTCAGAGATATTACACATCTCCAACATTTACATTTTATAGTCAGGGGGGAATTCAGCAAAAAGTAATCATGTAAAATATTAAACTTAAATTAATACTTAGTGAGTTTGTCAGAGATATTACACATCTCCAACATTTATATTTTATAGTCAGGGGGGAATTCAGCAAAAAGTAATCATGTAAAATATTAAACTTAAATTAATACGTAGTGAGTTTGTCAGAGATATTACACATCTCCAACATTTATATTTTATAGTCAGGGGGGAATTCAGCAAAAAGTAATCATGTAAAATATTAAACTTAAATTAATACTTAGTGAGTTTGTCAGAGATATTACACATCTCCAACATTTAGATTTTATAGTCAGGGGGGAATTCAGCAAAAAGTTATCATGTAAAATATTAAACTTAAATTAATACTTAGTGAGTTTGTCAGAGATATTACACATCTCCAACATTTAGATTTTATAGTCAGGGGGGAATTCAGCAAAAAGTAATCATGTAAAATATTAAACTTAAATTAATACTTAGTGAGTTTGTCAGAGATATTACACATCTCCAACATTTAGATTTTATAGTCAGGGGGGAATTCAGCAAAAAGTAATCATGTAAAATATTAAACTTAAATTAATACTTAGTGAGTTTGTCAGAGATATTACACATCTCCAACATTTATATTTTATAGTCAGGGGGGAATTCAGCAAAAAGTAATCATGTAAAATATTAAACTTAAATTAATACGTAGTGAGTTTGTCAGAGATATTACACATCTCCAACATTTAGATTTTATAGTCGGGGGGAATTCAGCAAAAAGTAATCATGTAAAATATTAAACTTAAATTAATACTTAGTGAGTTTGTCAGAGATATTACACATCTCCAACATTTACATTTTATAGTCAGGGGGGAATTCAGCAAAAAGTAATCATGTAAAATATTAAACTTAAATTAATACTTAGTGAGTTTGTCAGAGATATTACACATCTCCAACATTTAGATTTTATAGTCGGGGGGAATTCAGCAAAAAGTAATCATGTAAAATATTAAACTTAAATTAATACTTAGTGAGTTTGTCAGAGATATTACACATCTCCAACATTTAGATTTTATAGTCAGGGGGGAATTCAGCAAAAAGTAATCATGTAAAATATTAAACTTAAATTAATACTTAGTGAGTTTGTCAGAGATATTACACATCTCCAACATTTACATTTTATAGTCAGGGGGGAATTCAGCAAAAAGTAATCATGTAAAATATCAAACTTAAACTAATTTGAAAAGTTATGACCTACACATCCTGTTTTTGACAGACAATCAGTGGTAGGGTTGAATGTGTGTTGTGTAGAGAGTTACTGGTGTGTGTAAAGTGCAGGAGGTTTTTGTACGGCTGTTCAATGAGTCTGTGTCACTGTGGTACACTTTCGGTGGAGGCACCAAACTCATCGTTGACTGTAAGTACAAGAGATTCATCCTTTTTATAATAAATTCAATTGAACATTTATATACTGGTAAAGTAAATAAAAAGTAATTATTCAGAAAAAGTTGTAGTTTTTAATGTTTAATTTATTTGATTTGTTGAATTTATTTGATTCCGAGTGTGTTTCCACATACCCTAATGATCATTCAAGGACAAAAACCTAATATGCCAAAAAATAATAGTTTGATGTGTTCGATGTCTTTAAATACACAAAAACAGTTCAGCAGCATTGTTAAATGCATTTTATTTTGTAAGCAAGTCAGTTTCCTTTCTGTACTTTAATGCATCACTGACTGTAGTGTGTGGTGTTGCTTCATCAATGATATTGGAGGGAAGTTAAAGAGTGTGTAATATATATTTATATATAACTTGCCTTTTTCACAGACTATTTTATACAATACAAATATCATATTTGTTTCCTCATATTAAAGTTGCTGAAAGTTCTTCAAGGTCTTGTCCAGTTTAACCCTTACATGTTATCTCTCCTATCCCCCCTCATCTTCTCTCTCCTAGTGGGTGTGGTACCTCCCTCCCTGACTGTCCTACTTCCCTCCAGTGAGGAGCAGGAACAGGGGAATGTGGCTCTAGTGTGCCTGGCCAACAGGGGCTTCCCGGGGGGCTGGAAGCTGGGTTGGAGGCTGGGGGCCGGGGGGCCCTTGCAGGGCAGCCAGAGTCTGGAGGTCCTGGAGAAGGACAGTCACTACAGCTGGAGCAGCAGCCTCACCCTCCCCACTGACCAGTGGAGGAAGGCTGGCTCAGTCACCTGTGAGGCCTCCCTAAAGGACCAGACCCCCGTCACTCACACACTGGAGCCACACCACTGCTCCCAGTAGACACCCTGTACACAGAGAACATCTACCTATCTGTCATTCTATCATTCTAGAAATCTATCTAGAGCTTCATCTCTGGTCATCAATCTGGGATTCTGCATCTTTAAATCTGTACCTGTGTTTTATTGCTTCTGCATTCAGATTGGAAATGTTAACTAAATAAAATACTTTGTATTAATGTCAAACAAGGTGTCCCTGATTTGTATTATGTAAAGAAATAGAAGTGAATATCTGTGGACTTGTGGTTAAACAAAGACTAAACAAAGACTAACTGAACATTAGAAGGTTGGAAGGGGGGAGGGGGGATGGGTAGTGAACAGACCCCCTTGGGACAGTGAATATCTGGGGACAGGAGCTGAACCACATCATCTGACCATTATAGACATGGGAGGAGGTTATGGGACATAGTTGTTAGTTTTGATCATGACTAAACTATTTTGTGAATTTGAGATTAATTTGTGAGTTGTAACCAGATTTTCAGAATGGGGGTAAAGTGGTGGTTATGAATTTCAGTGGACAGAGGTGCTCTATTCTGGGAACCACATTATCTGACCATTGGTGGTAAAGTAGTGGTTATTTATGCTTGGTGATGTCATATAACTAGAGTTGTGTGTTCAGTGAACCAGTGTTTCATATCATAGTCTGTTGTTCCTCAACACCTGCAGTAGGTCCCAGCTGCAGCAGTACAGTCTCTGTGCAGTCTGACTGAGGAAGGTTTTTGTACGACTCTAAATCACTGTGTGAAGTACTCTGGTCCACCATATACACCCATACCATAGTAATCTCCTGCATCTTCAGCTTGGAAATCACTGATTGTAAGAGTGTACTCGGTACCTGATCTACTGCCACTGAATCTAGATGGTGTTCCAGACTGAAGGGCTTTTACTTTATAGATGAGGAGTGTAGGAGCCTGTCCAGGTTTCAGCAGGTACCAGCTCATGTCATCATCAATACCGGTTGAACTTGCAACAGCTTTGATAGACACGCTGTCTCCCAGACGAACTGACTTAGATTCATCAGCTTGATTCAGGACACGTTGTGCAGATGACTCTGAAATTGAAACAGAAAAATGTAGCTTTGAGTCGTCTTAATAATCCAGATGAAAAGCATTGAAAACATTTCCCATGTCCAAACATGTACAGGCCCATTAAAACCTGTTAAAACCAGTAGACCACAGGGAGAGATGCTGAGAATTTCTAACCTTGGGTCAGGAACCCCATTATGATCAGCAGTGGAATCAGTGATGTCATCTTCATCATCTTCATCATCATCTGTGGCTCTGAGAAGACTGAACAGACTGGACCCAATGCTGATAACACTGCAGTCGTACTGTCAGGACAGATATAATTCATGAAGTGTGAAACTCTCAGGGCTATAAACACTCCCAGAGCACTGAAGAATGAGCTGCCAATGCAAAGCACCTGCTCTATGGAAATACCCTACCTTAGGACAGATGATGAAACTGTTAATGCAATGACATAAACACAATAATCTTAAACATGGAAGGAAATAGCTTACCTAAATCTGTGGCAGGCCTGTAATTGACCATAGATTTTAGTTACATTTAAGTGTATCCATTCAATGCTAGTGTATTGCTATTCTATACTTGATATTCTAGACTTGTGCTAAAATGGCGTCATGCTGAAGTTCAGTTCAGACCATAAATAATGATTGAGGCCTCAGATGGATATAACCGTTTTGCATGGACATTGCCATTGAGGGATTCCACCATTTTGAAGTAGTCAACTAGGTGGGACTTCCTATGGGTTAAGGAATGATCACATAATTCCATACAGATCATCAGGAGGAATCAGCCAATGCATTATCCTCATGTGGAAACACTCCATTATGGCAGGTGGCAGTAAATGTCCAACCTTGTCTTAACAAGCAAGTTCTCTGTATGCAGATGACATACTGCTTTACGTTGCAAATGTTCAGGAATCCCTCCAGACAATAATGTCTGTTTTCACAGCATTCAGGTCACGGTCTGGTTACAAGATCAACTGGTCTAAAACAGATCTACTACCTCTTAACTCAGCTAAGGGAAGCAACTACCACCCTTTATCCCAGTGAAGAAACAAACCACCTACTTAGACATTACTTAACCCCCTCTATTCACACTACTTTCAGGAAGAACTACTTAGAAACCTTTCAGAATATCCAGAAATAGATAAATGGATGGTCTGCTATGGCCACTTCTTTACATGCTAGAATCTCAATGATTAAAATGAATGTCCTCCTTCGTATCAATTTTACCAGTTCCATGTTCCCACTGCCGCCTCCTATAGACTATTGGTCTAAACTTGACTCTGTAATGAAGTTGTTCATTTGGGGGAGAAAGAGACCACAGATTGAATATGCAACATTACAGAGAACAAAAGCATCAGGTGGACTTATTGTTTGGATCCATTATAGCATATTCAGTAAATGTGTGGAAAGCTACAGGGCTCCTGAGTGGCACAGTGGTCTAAGGTGCTGCATCTCAGTGCTAGAGGCATTACTACAGACACCCTGGTTTGACTCCAGGCTGTATCACATCCGGCCTGTGATTGGGAATCCCATAGGGGAGCGCACAATTGGCCCGGGTTTGTCCATTGTAGGCCGTCATTGTAAATAACAATTTGTTCTTTACTGACTTGCCAAATTAAATAAATAAATACAGAGAAACATATGAGATCTAATCTTAAATGGCATTTATACTCTCCAGTATTGTGTAATAAAGAATTATTAGCGTGTAAGAACCCATTTATATCAGATTCTTGACCTTGCTAGGTCAGACATATCAGCTAGAGGTGAATGTTATCCTCTGTCTGATATCCAGTCTAGTTTACTCAGGGTTAGGTCTGGGAGATGCCCCAGTGTGGTACAGGACAGGTACTGGTGGAGGCATTAGTAGGTTGTGTGTGTCTGAGCATGTGATTTTGGAACTGTTGACCTTTGCCACTGGCTGACCTGTCAGTGACCCTGGAGGTATTCTAAACTGAGATGAAGACTTCCATCTGTCTCAGTGCTGATTCATGATGAATTCATGATGAAACTGTCTCAGTGCTGATTCATGATGAATTCATGATGAAACTGTCTCAGTGCTGATTCATGATGAATTCATGATGAAACTGTCTCAGTGCTGATTCATGATGAATTCATGATGAAACTGTCTCAGTGCTGATTCATGATGAATTCCTGATGAAACTGGCTCAGTGCTGATTCATGATGAATTCATGATGAAACTGACTCAGTGCTGATTCATGATGAATTCATGATGAATCTGGCCTAGTGCTGATTCCTGATGAATTCCTGATGAAACTGGCTCAGTGCTGATTCATGATGAATTAATGTTGAATCTGGCTCAGTGCTGATTCCTGGTGATTTCAGGATGAAACTGGCTCAGTGCTGATTCCTGATGAATTCATGATGAATCTGTCTCAGTGCTGATTCCTGATGAATTCCTGATGAAACTGTCTCAGTGCTGATTCATGATGAATTAATGTTGAATCTGGCTCAGTGCTGATTCCTGGTGAATTCAGGATGAAACTGTCTCAGTGCTGATTCCTGATTAATTCATGATGAATCTGTCTCAGTGCTGATTCCTGATGAATTCATGATGAAACTGGCTCAGTGCTGATTCCTGATGAATCTGTCTCAGTGCTGATTCCTGATGAATTCATGATGAATCTGTCTCAGTGCTGATTCCTGTTGAATTCATGATGCATCTGTCTCAGTACTGATTCCTGATGAATTCATGATGAATCTGTCTCAGTGCTGATTCCTGATGAATCAATGTTGAATCTGTCTCAGTGCTGATTCCTGATGAATTCATGATGAATCTTCAGATGTACATCACTAGTTATCTAATACTTCCTCATGCCATTCTAGTGGGCACTAGGGATGTAAAATGTGACCTTAGTAAATGGTGCTCTCATCATCTAGTCTCTAACTAAAAGCTGACTAGAACAAAGTGACAGGCAGTCTGGTGGCATATTGGGGTTGAAATGACTATTCCCTGGGGAACTGACCTCTGACTTTTTAAAATCTTTGACCTCTACCAGTCTGGCTGACGTCCGGTGTCCAACCTCTTCCTGTGTACACCACACAAGACTAGTGCAGTGACCTATAAAATGACCTGTGACTGACATCTAACCTCTGACTTTGATCTTTGACCTCCTCTGGTCTAGCGCTGGTGGGGTGTTAAGGATGGGGGAACATCTGGGGAGTGTACTGCTCTATTCTGGGAGAGGGGCCATGCAAATCTAAGTTTCTGTTTCACAGGGCTCTCTCTCAGTCAAACCCATGCATGCACTTACACACACACTCAATACTGCTCCACAGAAGTGTTGGCCAGCTGTGTGTGTCTGGTTGGTCAACCAAGCATTGAGGCACACCAACCTTCTTGCTTCACACATGATCTTATGTTGTCATGATAAGGATTATTAATCCTCAATGGGACTATTTCACCTGTATCATTCTAATAAGGAGGGATATTTGTAGACATGGGAGGATGAAGAGTTATGAAACTAGTTTGTAAAGACCCTTAGTTCTGTGTTCAGTGGACCAGTGATGTGTGTCATTTTGTACAGGAGGTTTTTGTACGTCTCTAAATCACTGTGTGAACAAGTTTTTACTATAGAGATAGTGGTGACTATGACAGTAGTAAACTGCTGCATCTTCAGCCTGGACTCCACTGATGGTCAAAGTGAAGTCCCTCTCAGACCCACTGCCACTGAATCTTGCAGGAATCCCATCTAGCCGTGTCTTTATGTTTCTTATCAGGAGTTTTGGAGCTTCTCCAGGTCTCTGTTGATACCAGAACGCACCCTCATCTCCATCACTGTATCTGGACACTTTAGGGTTGGTTGTACAGGTCAGAGTGACAGGGTCTCCTGGAGAAAATGTCACTACAGGAGGCTGAGTCACAGTCACCTGACCTCTGGATCCTGAAGAGGAAAAATATCAACGAGTATAAATAACAAATCATTTATACTTCATAATATTTTATACAGGGATGTTTATTCATTAAGATCCATTTCAATGATTATACAAGGTACTCAACATGTATTTTTCCATTGTAAGAGTTATAAAACAACAGACCTTTGAGACAGCAGCAGACCAGTGTCCAGATGAAGATGGTGATCAGAGTCATGGTTGTCGTGGTTTCTGTTGTGTTGAAGGACAGATCTCAGTCCTGCAGTCTGAAACTCACAGGGCTATAAACACTCCCAGAGCACTGAAGCATGAGCTGCCAATGCAAAGCACCTCCTCTATGGAAACACCCTACCTCAGGACAGAATAATAAACTGCAAATAATCATCATGTGAATTGCTTTATATTTCTGTTGTTGACAGTAAAATGGCACAATTGTCAATATTGATATTTGTCGCAAATGACAATGTTTCAGTCTGCCCATATGCATTCTGATAACATATGACATCATTGGAGTTAAAAACATGTGGGTGGAGACATTAAGGAGCTCAAATCAGAGACTTCATTAATCATAGTATGCTGTATAGGTACATAATGTGCTTAATTATTGTGGTTGTCCCACCTAGCTATCTTAAGATGAATGCACAGAGGTGCTCTGGATAAGAATGTCTGCTAAATGAATAAAATGTCATGTAATTGTAAATGATAAAACATGAGTATCGCTTGCTACAATATTTCCTATATTAAGAGTGTCAAATACTGTAGTTGTATGTGAAGATGTGTAATGCTTTATGAGTATAGTAAAGTTGTACAACGCTGTGTGGAGCTGTATGAGTGGTTCTGTTAGTGCAGGGTGTGCTCACTCTTGTGTGAAGGAGGTTGTTGTACGGCGTCTTAACTAGACTGTATCACTGTGGTTCACGTTCGGTGGAGGGACCAAACTGCTGCTGAGAAGTAAGTGTTTTTTCCTTTACTTCAAAACACTACAGAATATATACCAGACATGTTAGGACTCAAACTCTGTAAAGGAAACCCCAATACTAGTATTTATTTCAGAATTCAGGGTTTAGAAGGCAAAATGTTAGCTACCGTCTGTGGGAGACTTTCAGTTGTGCAGCCAAGCAACCTGTCTTTGAACAAGTTATTCAAAATGAACAGATTTTTTATTCAAAGAGCTAATCAGGTTTAGTTCCCTGCTATGACACGCGAATTACACAGAGAATGTTATTAGTATAACAGAAAAGTTCTGGTCCCTTTCATTGTCTGATATTATTGTGAAGTGGACTGACTTTAAATGGGCGATCTGTGATTGCTACATACATTTTCTTACATCCGTAGTTCTGTCATGAACTTGAGAGAGGTTCAATTTTGTTGTTGTTGTTTGAACAGCAGACTGACCTTTTAAACGCCTTATTGAAGTAAGGGACATGGAAGGTGCACCACAACACACAGCAGAGTATAAAGTTACTTAATATCTGCTTCCAGCAGTGTTATTGAGCGATAAGATCCTTAAAGAATGGGGTCTTTGTCCCTGGGACAGCAAATATACATGAAAATACATGGATAAATAAAAACTCAGCAACAGTGATGTACTTTATTGTGCATTGATGTAATTGTTGTTGAGTTGTGAGGTGTTCTCTGTGAACCTTAATAAGTTGTGTATTTTATAGAACTCTATTTCTCTCTCCTCTGGAATGTAACATTAAAATGTTCTCTTCTCTCCAGCTGGTCCTACTGTCAGTCCCAAGGTGTCTCTGCTCCCCCCCTCCTCTGAGCAGCTCTCTGGAGGCTCTGCCTCACTGGCCTGCCTGCTGACTGACTACTCCCCTCAGGGGGCGCTGGTGAGCTGGGAGGTGGACGGGCTGGAGGTGAGCCAGGGGGTCGTGACCAGTCCAGAAGAAGAGAAGGAAGGCCTTTACAGACGCAGCAGCATCCTGACCCTGAGCAAGGCAGGCTGGGAGCAGGGAGAGCTCTACACCTGCAGGGTCTCCCACTTCCAACACACCCAGGCCTCCCCCCTTCGTAGGAGCCAGTGTCTGGTCTAGGACCTACTGGAGGAGGCCCACAACAGGAGCTCTGTCTGGGGAAGCAGGAGTAGATGAGGCTTTGGTCTGGTCTGGGGCCTGTTTGGAGCAGTAGTAGTGTGTTAGAGTGTTAGAGTAGTGTACTGAGTAAACTCTAGTACTGCTGGGGAGACCACATCCTGGGTAGTAATGTGTATTGTATAGATTACCGGAGACTTCAATGTGTTCTGTACTCAGACTGTTACTGTGATGTTGCTGTCTGCCTCAGTTCTAATAAAGTTGGATTTGGAAAATAACATGTTGACTAATTTATTTACTGTGACAACAAATGGAAATGTATCTACAGCTAGATCTAATTCTTTGTCAGGTTTATATTTCTCTTTCTAAGACCAAATGACTATTTGTTGAATGTGTGTTCTGCTTTTTCAATCTCTCTCTCTCTCTCTCTCTCACTCTCTCTCTCTCTCTCTCTCTCTCTCTCTCTCTCTCTCTCTCTCTCTCTCTCTCTCTCTCTCTCTCTCTCTCTCTCTCTCTCTCTCTCTCTCTCTCTCTCTCTCTCTCTCTCTCTCTCTCTCTCTCTCTCTCTCTCTCTCTCTCTCTCTCTCTGTCCGTCCGTCTATCTGTCTGTCTGACCAACCCCCTGGGGACAGAACTTCTCTAAACTAGTAGAAGCTAAACCATCTGACCCTGACCATGCAAATCAAGCCTGCGTTCAGTGAGATGAAACGTTTAAAACATTAAAGATAGAAATACAATGAGTAGAGCTAGCACTACATGATCTTTTTGACAAATAATGATGTCTGTTCTACACAATTCATTTTTATCTGACCACTCCAGAGGTGAAGTAAAGGTTGTGGTTGTGTAGAGGAGGTGGTTGGGTGAACTATGATCCTGTCGTGAGTAACCAGAGTAACATTGTCTTGGTGTGGGACTGTCTAACGCTGTGTGTTCAGTGAACCAGTGTTTCATATCATAGTCTGTTGTTCCTCAACACCTGCAGTAGGTCCCAGCTGCAGCAGTACAGTCTCTGTGCAGTCTGACTGGGGGAGGTTTTTGTACGACTCTAAAACACTGTGTGAAACGCTCTGGGGCGCCATAATAACCCATACCATAGTAATCTCCTGCATCTTCAGCTTGGAAACTAGTGATTGTAAGAGTGTACTCAGTACCTGATCTACTGCCACTGAATCTAGATGGTGTTCCAGACTGAAGGGTTTCTACATTATAGATGAGGAGTTTAGGAGCCTGTCCAGGTTTCTGCAGGTACCAGCTCATGTCATCACCAATACCGGTTGAACTTGCAACAGCTTTGATAGACACGCTGTCTCCGAGACGAACTGACTTCAATTCATCAGCTTGATTCAGGACACGTTGTGCAGATGACTCTGAAATTGAAATGGAGAAATTAGCTTTGAGTCGTCTTAATAATCCAGATGAAAAGCATTGAAAACATTTTCCATGTACAAACATGTACAGGCCCATTAAAACCTGCTAAAACCAGTAGACCACAGGGAGAGATGCTGAGAGATTCTAACCTTGGGTCAGGAACCCCAGTATGATCAGCAGTGGTATCAGTGATATCATCTTCATCATCTTCATCATCATTTGTGGCTCTGAGAAGACTGAACAGACTGGACCCAAGGCTGCTAACACTGAAGTCTTAAAGTGTCAGGAGCAGTGAGGCTTAACAACTATGCAAAACAGCACTCTACAGGCTGCTGAGAGAGACTATAGTCTGCTGAAAGAGACTATAGGCTGCTGAGAGAGACTATAGGCTGCTGAGAGGGACTATAGGCTGCTGAGAGAGACTAAAGGCTGCTGAGAGACTATAGGCTGCTGAGAGAGAGAGAGAGAGAGAGAGACAGAGAGAGAGAGAGAGAGAGACAGAGAGAGAGAGAGAGAGAGAGAGAGAGAGAGAGAGAGAGAGAGAGAGAGAGAAAGAGAGAGAGAGAAAGAGAGAGAGAGAGAGAGAGAGAGAGAAAGAGAGAGAGAGGGAGAGAGAGAGAGAGAGAGAGAGAGAGAGAGATAGAGAAACAAATAGAGAGAAACAGAGAGAGAGTGAGGGAAAGAGAGAGAGATAGAGAGCGAGAGCGAGAGAGAGAGAAGGAGAGGGGAAGAGAGAGATAAAAAGATAGAGAGAGAGAGAAAGAAAGAGGGAAAGAGTGAGATAAAAGATAGAGAGAGAGAGAGAGAGAAGGAGAGAGAGAGAAAGAGAGAGAGAGAGAGAGAGAGAGATGGAGAGAAACAGAGAGAGAGGGAAAGAGAGAGAGATAGAGAGCGAGAGAAAGAGAAAGAGAGGGGGAGAGAGAGATAAATATATAGAGAGAGAGAAAGAGGGAAAGAGTGAGATAAAAGAGAGAGAGAGAGAGAGAGAGAGAGAGAAAGAGAGAGAGAGAGAGAAAGAAAGAAAGAGCAAGAGAGACACACAGAATGATAAGATAGAAACAGATAGAGAGGTACTTATATAACTTTTCTTTTGCTGTTGTGAGTTGTTCCAATCTAATGGTCAACTATAGGAGGACAACTAAGTGGTGTATTAAAGGGTAGGTTCAACCCCAAATTAAAAAATGTGTTGGACATTATATTACATTGAAAGGGTGTTATGTCAAGCTGAGCCCAAATGTTATTTGATTTCAGGATGAACCTTCCACTGGTATACTGTTCCTCTAATGTTAATATCCGGGATCCCAGACCTGACCAATGGAGACAGGTGATGCTTACTGGAGCCTTACTTTCTACAGTAAATCTATGGCGCTGATATTTTCAGCTTGTTGGCGCCCTCTTGTGCCTGAATGGCGTCATCCTGAAGATCAGTTCAGACAGAGTATAAATAGTTATTTGTCAAACAGTGGCAGGGTCAGGCTGTTAGTGGAATTACAGACTGGAACTGCAAACTGTTTATTGCTTTTTGTAAATAAATAACTAGATAGGTGTACAATGACAGAACAGTATCAACGTCACCAGGTATTAGTAGCATATTGGTTAACTGAATTTGACTGCTGGTAATAAAAAGTGAGTTTCATCACTTGTTGCTTTAACTAGTGGGGAGTACACATGCTGTCAGAGTTATCAAAAGTCAGGAGTTCCAACTGGGAAGTTTCACTTGTAGGGACATGCACCATACAGACAGATCAGTCTCATGTTTATGTTTGTGCCGTTGTAGCGTGTGTGACAGCATGGGCAGTGCCATTCAGGAATTGCCACCCAGTTGACTACTTTGACTACTTTAAAATGGCAGAAGTTTGGTGGAAGCCTCCATGGCGCTGCCCATGCTAAAACATTATTTTAGCCACTAGGGATAAAGGTCAGCCATTTTGGTCAGGGAGTTGGTCAACCATGGTTTGCCAGAGTTGTGTTAAGATATTGTTTAAAATGATACATTTGAAGAATTTACCTACACGGTGTTTATTAGCTAGCTAGCCAGACAGTTTAAGAGGAATGCTTGGATTAATTGTTCACATTAATTGCCAATATACCTACATTCTACTTAAACATGCAGTCAATTCACAGCAATCACTCAATTCAAATCAGTAGATGACAGGACTTAGACAGGTTGTACTGCTATTGTATCATATAATAGACCTCTCAGCTTTCCAAGATAAACAACTTTTTTTTTTAAACTTTTATTGTCTTGTTTACATATATACTTTAGAGGCTATGTATGCAGAAATGTTGTATTAAACCCATATAAACTGTATTTATGACTATATGACAATATTTTAGGTTGACAGAAATTATATTACGCAATTTCCAATATATCACACAACTTACTTTAATTATCCCTCTACTATCATTCATTCCAAATAGAATGGTTTGGATTTCTCCCTCACCACAATGGCAGCATTTTTGTAATGACGTAACCCTTCTAGTGTTTTAATAGGATATCTATGGCTAGTTTGAAGATGGAAAGTTTAAGACAATTAAGTAATTCCATGTGGAAGAGTAAACATATTCATTGGACCATTGACAACTTCTTGCGCCGTTACTAACTAGCAAAGCTGGTCCCATGAATTGCAATGACTTATGGGATATTAGAATCCTATTGTTTTAACCACTATAGTTTGATCCAAGCTCTATGGTCACCCCACCCTCCTCAGATAAGATATAAACACATCACAACCCGTTGCATAAATGTTTAGAATTACAGGAAATGATTTTAAAATGCCAAATTCTCTGCCCCAAGGCAGAATGTGTAGTAATTAAGGAAACTAGCATTAATAAATCAAACATTATCTCAGCCTGATTGCAAAATGTATAATTATTATGTATAAAACTGCACTCTTTTCTGTCTGCCCCATGGCAATACAGTGCCTTGCAAAAGTATTCAGACCCCTTGGATTTCTTCACATTTTATTGTGTTACAATCTGGGATTAAAATGGATTTAATAGAAATGTTGTTTTTAATTTAAATGTTGTTGTCAACAAGCTCCACAAAGTGGCAGAAAATGTATATATTTTGTAAAGACTGATACTAAAATATAGTCGTTGCATAAATATTCAGCTGCCTGAGTCACCTTTGGCATCTATTACACCTGTGAGTCTCCTTAGATTTGGCCTCGTGGTTTTTGTTATTGTCCTGCTGAAAGGTGAATTCCTCTCCCAGTCTCTGGTGTAAAGCAGACTGAAGCAGGTTTTACCTGTGCTTAGTTCCATTTTGTGTCTTTTTATCCAGAAAAACTCCCCAGTATTTGCCGATGTCAAGCATACCCATACCATGATGCAGCCACCACCAAGCTTGAAAATAAGGAGGCAGTTACTCAGTGACATGTTGTGTTGGATTTGCCCCAAACATAAGGCTTTAGGCCAAAAGGTGTATTCCTTTGGTGTGTTCTTTTTGCAGTGTTACTATAGTGCCTTGTTACGTACAAGATGCATGTTTTGGAATGTTATTATTGTCTATATCTGTATTCTTCTTTTCACTCTGTCATTTAGGTCATTATTGTGGAGTCACTACAATGTTGTTGATCCATCCTCAGTTCTCTCCCATCACAGCCACTGAATCTGTCGCTGTTCTAAAATCACCAATTTCCTCATGGTAAAATCCCTGAGCAGTTTCCTTCCTGTCCTGCAGCTCAGTTCAGGATAAACTGGATGACTGTATCTTTGATGTGTCTGGCTGGTTTAATACATCATCCACAGCATCATTATTAACTTGACCATGCTTAAAGAGATATTAAATGTCTGATTTGTTATTGTTACCCATCTACCAATCACTGCCCTTCTTTATGGGGCTTTAGACAAAATCCCTATCAATGTGCCCTTGTGCAAGGCACTCTGGTTAAGAGGGACAGAGGAAGGGTTAGTAATTCCAAGTTCTTGTCAACCCCTATTATTTAACACAGAGTGAGTCCACGTATCTTATTATGGGATTTGTTAAGCTAGATATTACTCTTGAACTAACTTAGGCTTGACTAAACAAAGGGGCTGAATACTTACGCAACGATTATATTTTAGTTGGATTTAAAAAATCTTAATCCCACTATGTTACACAATAAAATGGGAAGAAATCCAAGAGGTCTGAATACTTTTCCGTGGCGCTGTATGTGTAGAATTGCAGGAAATTAGCTTTAAAACGGCAACATTTTCTCTCTTGACGAGGGCCTGTCAACGCCTCTGCCCTTTTGACCTTTGAACTCAACCACTCTGCCTGACTTCCGGTGCCCAAGCCTTTCCACACCACACCACAAGACTAGTGAATTGACTTATGAAATGACCTGTGACTAATATCTGACCTCTGACTTTGATCGTTGACCTCTGCCAGTCTGTCTGGTGTCCACTGTCCAACCTCCCCTGGTCTAGCTCTGGTGTCATGTTACGGATGTTAAGGATGGGGGAACATCTGTGGAGTGTTCTGCTCTCTTCTGGGAGAGGAGCCATGGAAATCTAAGTTTCTGTTTCACAGTGCTCTTTCCACACACACACACACACATTCTGTTCCCCTGAAGTGTTGGCCAGCTGTGTGTGTTGAGGCACACCAACACACATGATTTTATGTTGATTTTATGTTGATTTTATGTTGACATGATATGGATTATTCATCCCTCAATAGGACAATTTTACCTGCATCTTCCTGATAAGAAGGAACATTTTAGACATGGAAGGTTGGAAGGGTTAGGAAACTATATTAGTTTGTAACCATTATTTCTGTGAGATAGTAAAGTGCTTATACTTGGTGTCATATAACAAGACCTTTAGTTCTGTGTTCAGTGGACCAGTGATGTGTGTCATTTTGTACAGGAGGTTTTTGTACGTCTATAAATCACTGTGTGAACACATTACCACTGTGGTAACTCTGACAGTAGTAAACTGCTGCATCTTCAGCCTGGACTCCACTGATGGTCAGAGTGAAGTCCCTCTCAGACCCACTGCCACTGAATCTAGCAGGAATCCCATCTAACCGTTTCTTTGCATATCTTATCAGGAGTTTGGGAGCTTCTCCAGGTCTCTGTTGATACCAGAACACACCCTCATCTCCATCATCCCATCTGTACACTTTAGGGTTGGTTGTACAGGTCAGAGTGACAGGGTCTCCTGGAGAAAATGTCACTACAGGAGGCTGAGTCACAGTCACCTGACCTCTGGATCCTGAAGAGGAAACAATATGAATTGATCAACGAGTATGAATAAGATATGACTTATATTTAGTTATATTTTATGAAGGTACATTTATTAATTGAGATCCATTTCAATGATTATACAAGGCACTCAACAATATGTCATTTTTCCATTGTGAGAGTTAGAAAACAACAGACCTTTGAGGCAGCAGCAGACCAGTGTCCATATGAAGATGGTGATCAGAGTCATGATTGTCGTGGTTTCTGTTGTGTTGATGGACAGATCTCAATCCTGCAGTCTGAAGTTCACAGGGCTATAAACACTCCCAGAGCACTGAAGCATGAGCTGCCAATGCAAAGCACCTCCTCTATGGAAACACCCTACCTCAGGACAGATGATGAAACTGTTAATGCAACACAATAACAATATTAAACATGGAAGGAAATAGCTTACCTGAATCTGTGTGAAGGCCTGGAATTGACTACAGTATTTAGTTACATGTAACTTTATTCATTAAATACTGGTGTATTTCTATTCTACATGGCTGCTTCTTATACTTAGTGAGTTTGTCAGAGATATTACACATCTCCAACATTTATATTTTATAGTCAGGGGGGAATTCAGCAAAAAGTAATCATGTAAAATATTAAACTTAAATTAATACTTAGTGAGTTTGTCAGAGATATTACACATCTCCAACATTTACATTTTATAGTCAGGGGGGAATTCAGCAAAAAGTATTCATGTAAAATATTAAACTTAAATTAATACTTAGTGAGTTTGTCAGAGATATTACACATCTCCAACATTTACATTTTATAGTCAGGGGGGAATTCAGCAAAAAGTAATCATGTAAAATATTAAACTTAAATTAATACTTAGTGAGTTTGTCAGAGATATTACACATCTCCAACATTTACATTTTATAGTCAGGGGGGAATTCAGCAAAAAGTAATCATGTAAAATATTAAACTTTAATTAATACTTAGTGAGTTTGTCAGAGATATTACACATCTCCAACATTTACATTTTATAGTCAGGGGGGAATTCAGCAAAAAGTAATCATGTAAAATATTAAACTTTAATTAATACTTAGTGAGTTTGTCAGAGATATTACACATCTCCAACATTTACATTTTATAGTCAGGGGGGAATTCAGCAAAAAGTAATCATGTAAAATATTAAACTTAAATTAATACTTAGTGAGTTTGTCAGAGATATTACACATCTCCAACATTTACATTTTATAGTCAGGGGTGAATTCAGCAAAAAGTAATCATGTAAAATATCAAACTTAAATTAATACTTAGTGAGTTTGTCAGAGATATTACACATCTCCAACATTTACATTTTATAGTCAGGGGGGAATTCAGCAAAAAGTAATCATGTAAAATATTAAACTTAAATTAATACTTAGTGAGTTTGTCAGAGATATTACACATCTCCAACATTTAGATTTTATAGTCAGAGGGGAATTCAGCAAAAAGTAATCATGTAAAATATTAAACTTTAATTAATACTTAGTGAGTTTGTCAGAGATATTACACATCTCCAACATTTACATTTTATAGTCAGGGGGGAATTCAGCAAAAAGTAATCATGTAAAATATTAAACTTTAATTAATACTTAGTGAGTTTGTCAGAGATATTACACATCTCCAACATTTAGATTTTATAGTCAGGGGGGAATTCAGCAAAAAGTAATCATGTAAAATATTAAACTTAAATTAATACTTAGTGAGTTTGTCAGAGATATTACACATCTCCAACATTTACATTTTATAGTCAGGGGGGAATTCAGCAAAAAGTAATCATGTAAAATATTAAACTTAAATTAATACTTAGTGAGTTTGTCAGAGATATTACACATCTCCAACATTTAGATTTTATAGTCAGGGGGGAATTCAGCAAAAAGTAATCATGTAAAATACTAAACTTAAATTAATACTTAGTGAGTTTGTCAGAGATATTACACATCTCCAACATTTACATTTTATAGTCAGGGGGGAATTCAGCAAAAAGTAATCATGTAAAATACTAAACTTAAATTAATACTTAGTGAGTTTGTCAGAGATATTACACATCTCCAACATTTAGATTTTATAGTCAGGGGGGAATTCAGCAAAAAGTAATCATGTAAAATACTAAACTTAAATTAATACTTAGTGAGTTTGTCAGAGATATTACACATCTCCAACATTTACATTTTATAGTCAGGGGGGAATTCAGCAAAAAGTAATCATGTAAAATACTAAACTTAAATTAATACTTAGTGAGTTTGTCAGAGATATTACACATCTCCAACATTTAGATTTTATAGTCAGGGGGGAATTCAGCAAAAAGTAATCATGTAAAATATTAAACTTAAATTAATACTTAGTGAGTTTGTCAGAGATATTACACATCTCCAACATTTATATTTTATAGTCAGAGCGGAATTCAGCAAAAGTGATAATGTAAAATATCAAACTTAAACTAATTTGAAAAGTTATGACCTACACATCCTGTTTTTGACAGACAATCAGTGGTAGGGTTGAATGTGTGTTGTGTAGAGAGTTACTGGTGTGTGTAAAGTGCAGGAGGTTTTTGTACGGCTGTTCAATGAGTCTGTGTCACTGTGGTACACTTTCGGTGGAGGCACCAAACTCATCGTTGACTGTAGGTACAAGAGATTCATCCTTTTTATAATAAATTCAATTGAACATTTATATACTGGTAAAGTAAATAAAAAGTAATTATTCAGAAAAAGTTGTCGTTTTTAATGTTTAATTTATTTGATTAGTTGAATTTATTTGATTCCGAGTGTGTTTCCACATACTCTAATGATCATTCAAGGACAAAAACCTAATATGCCAAAAAATAATAGTTTGATGTGTTCGATGTCTTTAAATACACAAAAACAGTTCAGCAGCATTGTTAAATGCATTTTATTTTGTAAGCAAGTCAGTTTCATTTCTGTACTTTAATGCATCACTGAATGTAGTGTGTGGTGTTGCTTCATCAATGATATTGGAGGGAAGTTAAAGAGTGTGTAAAATGTATTTATATATAACTTGCCTTTTTCACAGACTATTTTATACAATACAAATATCATATTTGTTTCTTCATATTAAAGTTGCTGAAAGTTCTTCAAGGTTCTTGTCCAGTTTAACCCTTACATGTTATCTCTCCTATCCCCCCTCATCTTCTCTCCTAGTGGGTGTGGTACCTCCCTCCCTGTCTGTCCTACTTCCCTCCAGTGAGGAGCAGGACCAGGGGAATGTGGCTCTAGTGTGCCTGGCCAACAGGGGCTTCCCGGAGGGCTGGAAGCTGGGTTGGAGGCTGGGGGCCGGGGGGGCCTTGCAGGGCAGCCAGAGTCTGGAGGTCCTGGAGAAGGACAGTCACTACAGCTGGAGCAGCAGCCTCACCCTCCCCACTGACCAGTGGAGGAAGGCTGGCTCAGTCACCTGTGAGGCCTCCCTAAAGGACCAGACCCCCGTCACTCACACACTGGAGCCACACCACTGCTCCCAGTAGACACCCTGTACACAGAGAACACCTACCTATCTGTCATTCTATCATTCTAGATATCTATCTAGAGCTTCATCTCTGGTCATCAATCTGGGATTCTGCGTCTGTACGTGTGTTTTATTGCTTCTGCATTCAGATTGGAAATGTTAACTAAATAAAATACTTTGTATTAATGTCAAACAAGGTGTCCCTGATTTGTATTATGTAAAGAAATAGAAGTGAATATCTGTGAGCTTGTGGTTAAACAAAGACTAACTGAACATTAGAAGGTTGGAAGGGGGGGAGGGGGGAGGGGTAGTGAATAGACCCCCTTGGGACAGTGAATATCTGGGGACAGGAGCTGAACCACATCATCTGACCATTATAGACATGGGAGGAGGTTATGGGACATAGTTGTTAGTTTTGATCATGACTAAACTATTTTGTGAATTTGAGATTAATTTGTGAGTTGTAACCAGATTTTCAGAATGGGGGTAAAGTGGTGGTTATGAATATCAGGGGACAGAGGTGCTCTATTCTGGGAACCACATTATCTGACCATTGGTGGTAAAGTAGTGGTTATTTATGCTTGGTGATGTCATATAACTAGGACCTGAGTTGTGTGTTCAGTGAACCAGTGTTTCATATCATAGTCTGTTGTTCCTCAACACCTGCAGTAGGTCCCAGCTGCAGCAGTACAGTCTCTGTGCAGTCTGACTGGGGGAGGTTTTTGTACGACTCTAAATCACTGTGTGAAACGCTCTGGGGCGCCATAATCACCCATACCATAGTAATCTCCTGCATCTTCAGCTTGGAAATCGCTGATTGTAAGAGTGTACTCAGTACCTGATCTACTGCCACTGAATCTAGATGGTGTTCCAGACTGAAGGGTTTCTACATTATAGATGAGGAGTTTAGGAGCCTGTCCAGGTTTCAGCAGGTACCAGCTCATGTCATCATCAATACCGGTTGAACTTGCAACAGCTTTGATAGACACGCTGTCTCCCAGATGAACTGACTTAGATTCATCAGCTTGATTCAGGACACGTTGTGCAGATGACTCTGAAATTGAAACAGAAAAATGTAGCTTTGAGTCGTCTTAATAATCCAGATGAAAAGCATTGAAAACATTTTCCATGTACAAACATGTACAGGCCCATTAAAACCTATTAAAACCAGTAGACCACAGGGAGAGATGCTGAGAATTTCTAACCTTGGGTCAGGAACCCCAGTATGATTAGCAGTGGTATCAGTGATATCATCTTCATCATCTTCCTCATCATTTGTGGCTCTGAGAAGACTACAAACTGGACCCAATTCTGCAAACACTGCAGTCTTACTGTCAGGACAGATATAATTCATGAAGTGTGAAACTCTCAGGGCTATAAACACTCCCAGAGCACTGAAGAATGAGCTGCCAATGCAAAACACCTGCTTTATGGAAATACCCTACCTCAGGACAGATGATGAAACTGTTAATGCAATGACATAAACACAATAATCTTAAACATGGAAGGAAATAGCTTACCTAAATCTGTGGCAGGCCTGTAATTGACCATAGAATTTAGTTACATTTAAGTGTATCCATTCAATGCTAGTGTATTGCTATTCTATACCTGATATTCTAGACTTGTGCTAAAATGGCGTCATGCTGAAGTTCAGTTCAGACCATAAATAATGATTGAGGCCTCAGATGGATATAACCGTTTTGCATGGACATTGTCATTGAGGGATTCCACCATTTTGAAGTAGTCAACTAGGTGGGACTTCCTATGGGTTAAGGAATGATCACATAATTCCATACAGATCATCAGGAGGAATCAGCCAATGCATTATCCTCATGTGGAAACACTCCATTATGGCAGGTGGCAGTAAATGTCCAACCTTGTCTTAACAAGCAAGTTCTCTGTATGCAGATGACATACTGCTTTACGTTGCAAATGTTCAGGAATCCCTCCAGACAATAATGTCTGTTTTCACAGCATTCAGGTCACGGTCTGGTTACAAGATCAACTGGTCTAAAACAGATCTACTACCTCTTAACTCAGCTAAGGGAAGCAACTACCACCCTTTATCCCAGTGAAGAAACAAACCACCTACTTAGACATTACTTAACCCCCTCTATTCACACTACTTTCAGGAAGAACTACTTAGACATTACTTAACCCCCTCTATTCACACTACTTTCAGGAAGAACTACTTAGAAACCTTTCAGAATATCCAGAAATAGATAAATGGATGGTCTGCTATGGCCACTTCTTTACATGCTAGAATCTCAATGATTAAAATGAATGTCCTCCTTCGTATCAATTTTACCAGTTCCATGTTCCCACTGCCGCCTCCTATCGACTATTGGTCTAAACTTGACTCTGTAATAAAGTTGTTCATTTGGGGGAGAAAGAGACCACAGATTGAATATGCAACATTACAGAGAACAAAAGCATCAGGTGGACTTATTGTTTGGATCCATTATAGCATATTCAGTAAATGTGTGGAAAGCTACAGGGCTCCTGAGTGGCACAGTGGTCTAAGGTGCTGCATCTCAGTGCTAGAGGCGTTACTACAGACACCCTGGTTTGACTCCAGGCTGTATCACATCCGGCCTGTGATTGGGAATCCCATAGGGGAGCGCACAATTGGCCCGGGTTTGTCCATTGTAGGCCGTCATTGTAAATAACAATTTGTTCTTTACTGACTTGCCTAATTAAATAAATAAATACAGAGAAACATATGAGATCTAATCTTCAATGGCATTTATACTCTCCAATATGGTGTAATAAAGAATTCTTAGCGTGTAAGAACCCATTTATATCAGATTCTTGACCTTGCTAGGTCAGACATATCAGCTAGAGGTGAATGTTATCCTCTGTCTGATATCTAGTCTAGTTTACTCAGGGTTAGGTCTGGGAGATGCCCCAGTGTGGTACAGGACAGGTACTGGTGGAGGCATTAGGAGGTTGTGTGTGTCTGAGCATGTGATTTTGGAACTGTTGACCTTTGCCACTGGCTGACCTGTCAGTGACCCTGGAGGTATTCTAAACTGAGATGAAGACTTCCATCTGTCTCAGTGCTGATTCATGATGAATTCATGATGAAACTGTCTCAGTGCTGATTCATGATGAATTCCTGATGAAACTGGCTCAGTGCTGATTCATGATGAATTCCTGATGAAACTGGCTCAGTGCTGATTCATGATGAATTAATGTTGAATCTGGCTCAGTGCTGATTCCTGGTGAATTCAGGATGAAACTGGCTCAGTGCTGATTCCTGATGAATTCATGATGAAACTGGCTCTGTGCTGATTTTCTGATGAATCTGTCTCAGTGCTGATTCCTGATGAATTCATGATGAATCTGTCTCAGTGCTGATTCCTGATGAATTCATGATGAATCTGTCTCAGTACTGATTCCTGATGAATTCATGATGAATCTGTCTCAGTGCTGATTTCTGATGAATTAATGTTGAATCTGTCTCAGTGCTGATTCCTGATGAATTCATGATGAAACTGGCTCAGTGCTGATTCCTGATGAATCTGTCTCAGTGCTGATTCCTGATGAATTCATGATGAATCTGTCTCAGTGCTGATTCCTGATGAATTCATGATGAATCTGTCTCAGTACTGATTCCTGATGAATTCATGATGAATCTGTCTCAGTGCTGATTCCTGGTGAATTAATGTTGAATCTGTCTCAGTGCTGATTCCTGATGAATTCATGATGAATCTTCAGATGTACATCACTAGTTATCTAATACTTCCTCATGCCATTCTAGTGGGCACTAGGGATGTAAAATGTGACCTTAGTAAATGGTGCTCTCATCATCTAGTCTCTAACTAAAAGCTGACTAGAACAAAGTGACAGGCAGTCTGGTGGCATATTGGGGTTGGAATGACTCTCTTCCCTGGGGAACTGACCTCTGACTTTTTAAAATCTTTGACCTCTACCAGTCTGGCTGACGTCCGGTGTCCAACCTCTTCCTGTGTACACCACACAAGACTAGTGCAGTGACCTATAAAAGGACCTGTGACTGACATCTAACCTCTGACTTTGATCTTTGACCTCCTCTGGTCTAGTGCTGGTGGGGTGTTAAGGATGGGGAAACATCTGGGGAGTGTACTGCTCTATTCTGGGAGAGGGGCCATGCAAATCTAAGTTTCTGTTTCACAGGGCTCTCTCTCTGTCACACACAGTCATGCACTTACACACTCAATACTGCTCCACAGATGTGTTAGCCAGCTGTGTGTGTCTGGTTGACCAACCAATCACTGTGGCATACCAACTTTTTTTATAGTCTATGGGACTATTTCACCTGTATCTTCCTGAGGACATTTGTAGACATTGGAGGTTGGAAGAGTTATGATACTAGTTTGTAACCATTGTTTCTGTGAGTTAGTAAAGTGTTTATACTTGGTGATGTCATATAACAAGACCCTTAGTTCTGTGTTCAGTGGATCAGTGATGTGTGTCATTTTGTACAGGAGGTTTTTGTACGGCTCTAAATCACTGTGTGAACACACCTCCACTGTGGTAACTCTGACAGTAGTAAATGGCTGCATCTTCAGGAATCCCATCTAGCAGTTGATTTGCGTATATTATCAGGAGTTTGGGAGCTTCTCCAGGTCTCTGCTGATACCAGAACGCACCCTCATCTCCATCACTGTATCTGTGCACTTTAGGGTTGGTTGTACAGGTTAGAGTCACAGGGTCTCCTGGAGAAAATGTCACTACAGGAGGCTGAGTCACAGTCACCTGACCTCTGGATCCTGCAGAGGAAGAATATGAATTGATCAACAAGTAAAAATAACAGATCATTTATATTTCATCATTTTTCATTTTATAATCATGTGAATTGCTTTATAGTTCTGTTGTTGACAGTAAAATGGCACAATTGTCAATATTGATATTTGTCGCAAATGACAATGTTTCACTCTGCCCATATGCATTCTGATAACATATGACATCATTGGAGTTAAAAACATTTGGGTGAAGACATTAAGGAGCTCAAATCAGAGACTTCAGTAATCATAGTATGCTGTATAATGTGCTTAATTATTGTGGTTGTCCCACCTAGCTATCTTAAGATGAATGCACAGAGGTGCTCTGGATAAGAATGTCTGCTAAATGAATAAAATGTCATGTAATTGTAAATGATAAAACATGAGTATCGCTTGCTACAATATTTCCTATATTAAGAGTGTCAAATACTGTAGTTGTATGTAAAGATAATGCTTTATGAGTATAGTAAAGTTGTACAACGCTGTGTGGAGCTGTATGAGTGGTTCTGTTAGTGCAGGGTGTGCTCACTCTTGTGTGAAGGAGGTTGTTGTACGGCGTCTTAACTAGACTGTATCACTGTGGTACACGTTCGGTGGAGGGACCAAACTGCTGCTGAGAAGTAAGTGTTTTTTCCTTTACTTCAAAACACTACAGAATATATACCAGACATGTTAAGACTCAAACTCTGTAAAGGAAACCCCAATACTAGTATTTATTTCAGAATTCAGGGTTTAGAAGGCAAAATGTTAGCTACCGTCTGTGGGAGACTTTCAGTTGTTCAGCCAAGCAACCTGTCTTTGAACAAGTTATTCAAAATGAACAGATTTTTTATTCAAAGAGCTAATCAGGTTTAGTTCCCTGCTATGACACGTGAATTACACAGAGAATGTTATTAGTATAACAGAAAAGTTCTGGTCCCTTTCATTGTCTGATATTATTGTGAAGTGGACTGACTTTAAATGGGCAATCTGCGATTGCTACATACATTTTCTTACATCCGTAAGTGTTATTGAGCGATAAGATCCTTAATGAATGAGGTCTTTGTCCCTGGGACAGCAAATATACATGAAAATACATGGATAAATAAAAACTCAGCAACAGTGATGTACTTTATTGTGCATTGATGTAATTGTTGTTGAGTTGTGAGGTGTTCTCTGTGAACCTTAATAAGTTGTGTATTTTATAGAACTCTATTTCTCTCTCCTCTGGAAAGTAACATTAAAATGTTCTCTTCTCTCCAGCTGGTCCTACTGTCAGTCCCACAGTGTCTCTGCTCCCCCCCTCCTCTGAACAGCTCTCTGGAGGCTCTGCCTCACTGGCCTGCCTGCTGACTGGCTACTCCCCTCAGGGGGCGCTGGTGAGCTGGGAGGTGGACGGGCTGGAGGTGAGCCAGGGGGTCGGGACCAGTCCAGAAGAAGAGAAGGAAGGCCTTTACAGACGCAGCAGCATCCTGACCCTGAGCAAGGCAGGCTGGGAGCAGGGAGAGCTCTACACCTGCAGGGTCTCCCACTTCCAACACACCCAGGCCTCCCCCCTTCGTAGGAGCCAGTGTCTGGTCTAGGACCTACTGGAGGAGGCCCACAACAGGAGCTCTGTCTGGGGAAGCAGGAGTAGACAAGGCTCTGGTCTGGTCTGGGGCCTGGTTGGAGCAGTTGTAGTGTGTTAGAGTGTTAGAGTAGTGTACTGAGTAAACTCTATTACTGCTGGTGAGACCACATCCTGGGTAGTAATGTGTATTATATAGACTACCGGAGACTTCAATGTGTTCTGTACTCAGACTGTTACTGTGACTTTGCTGTCTGTCTCAGTTCTAATAAAGTTGGATTTGGAAAATAACATGATGGATTAGTTGACTAATTTATTTACTGTGACAACAAATGGAAATGTATCTACAGCTAGATCTAATTCTTTGTCAGGTTTATATTTCTCTTCCTAATGTGACTAAACTACAGTGTGACATCTGTCCTGTAATGACTATGTGTTGAATGTGTGTTCTGCTTTTTCAATCTCTCTCTCTCTCTCTCTCTCTCTCTCTCTCTCTCTCTCGTTCTGTCTGTCTGACCCCCTGGGGACAGAAATTCTCTATTCTGGGAGAAGCAAAACCATCCCACCCTGACCATGCAAATCAAGCCTGCATTCAGTGAGGTGAAACGTTTAGAAGATTAAAGAAATACATGTAATGAATAGAGGTAACACTTCCTGTTTCACTTGAAAGATATAATGATGTCTGTTCTACGCAATTCATTTATATCTGAACATTCCAGAGGTGAAGTTATGGTTGTGTAGAGGAGGTGGTTGGGTGAACTATGATCCTGTCATGAGTAACCAGAATAACAGTGCTGTGTGAGGCTCTTAAGTCTGTGTTCAGTGTTTCATGTCATAGTCTGTTGTTCATCAGCACCTGTTTAAGGTCCCAGCTGTAGCAGTACAGTTTCTGGGC
>NW_027258766.1:0-54970 GCF_045791955.1 Oncorhynchus clarkii lewisi | reverse complement strand
ATGCAAAGGCAGAGCTGTCAGGACCTGGGACGTGTTATGTTAAACACTATTATTCCACACAGAGTGAGTCCATGCAACCTTTTATGTGACTTAGGGCTCGGCCCCTTTTTTCTCAATTTCTGCCTGAATCACGTGCCCAAAGTAAAGTGCCTGTAGTTCAGGCCCTGAAGCCAGGATATACATATAATTGGTACCATAGGAAAGAAAACACTTTGAAGTTTGTAGAAATGTTAAAATAATGTAGGACAATATAACACAATAGATATAGTAGGAGAAAATCCAAAGAAAAACCACCCGGAATGTTTGTTTTTTGAGAGACCATCCTCTTATAAGGTCATACTGAAAATTAGCTCCCTGGATGCAATTCCTATGGCTTCCACAGGGTGTCAGCAGTCTATGTTCAAGGTTGCAGGCTTATAACTTCCAAAAATGAATAAGAAATATCAGTTGTAGTACAGGGACACAGTCTTGGAAATTCGTGTTTGCACGCGCCATGAAGATAGGACGCACCTGCTAAATTCAGTTTCCTATTGAACATACTTCTTTCTGTAAGAAATATTATAGTTTGATTACATTTTAGGGTATCTGAGGAGTGGATAGAAATGTATTTTGACTCTTTGAAACAAAGTTTAGGGGTACATTTTTGGATTCCTTTCTCTGCATGTTGAATCAAATCGATGGCGCCGATTTTATCTAACAAAACAACACTACATGTCATAGCTGGGACCCTTTGGATGACAAATCAGAGGCAGATTTTCAAAAAGTAAGTGAATATTTAATCCCTATTTGTGAATTTATGACACCTGTGCCGGTGGAAAATATATTTTGATGTGGGGAACTGTCCTCCAACAATCAAATGGCATGCTTTCGCTGTAATAGTTACTGTAAATCAGACAGTTAGATGAACAAGAATTTAAGCTTTCAGCTAATATAAGACACTTATATGTACCTACGTGTTTAATATCCATAATTGTTATGATTATTTAATTGAATTGTGCGCCCTCCAGTTTCACCGGAAGTTGTCTCGCTAGCGGGATGCCTAGCCCTAAAGCAAATGTTTACTCCTGAACTTATTTAGGCTTGCCATAACAAAGGGGTTAAATACTTATTGACTCAAGACATTTAAACTTTTTATTTGTAATAATTGGTAGAAATAATTCCACTTTATTTTTTATTTTTTTAAACTGTAGAAATGTGAACCTACTGTCTCCAGCATCTGATGTTCTCACTCCTTCTTCAGGTGTGTCACGCTGAGCTGCACCTGGCCACCTGTTTCCAGTCTGTTAACGGACACCTGTTTCCAGCCTGTTAACGGACGCCTGACCACCTGTTTCCAGCCTGTTAACGGACACCTGGCCACCTGTTTACAGCCTGTTAACGGACACCTGGCCACCTGTTTCCAGTCTGTTAACGGACACCTGACCACCTGTTTCCAGCATGTTAACGGACACCTGGCCACCTGTTTCCAGCCTGTTAACGGACACCTGGCCACCTGTTTACAGCCTGTTAACGGAAACCTGGCCACCTGTTTCCAGTCTGTTAACGGACACCTGGCCACCTGTTTCCAGCCTGTTAACGGACACCTGGCCACCTGTTTCCAGCCTGTTAACGGACACCTGGCCACCTGTTTACAGCCTGTTAACGGAAACCTGGCCACCTGTTTCCAGTCTGTTAACGGACACCTGGCCACCTGTTTCCAGCCTGTTAACGGACACCTGGCCACCTGTTTCTAGTCTGTTAACGGACACCTGGCCACCTGTTTCCAGCCTGTTAACGGACACCTGGCCACCTGTTTCCAGTCTGTTAACGGACACCTGGCCACCTGTTTCCAGCTTGTTAACGGACACCTGGCCACCTGTTTCCAGTCTGTTAACGGACACCTGGCCACCTGTTTCCAATCTGTTAACGGACACCTGTTTCCAGCCTGTTAACGGACACCTGGCCACCTGTTTCCAGCTTGTTAACGGACACCTGGCCACCTGTTTCCAGCTTGTTAACGGACACCTGGCCACCTGTTTCCAGCTTGTTAACGGACACCTGGCCACCTGTTTCCAGCCTGTTAACGGACACCTGGCCACCTGTTTCCAGCTTGTTAACGGACACCTGTTTCCAGCCTGTTAACGGACACCTGTTTCCAGCCTGTTAACGGACACCTGGCCATCTGTTTCCAGCCTGTTAACGGACACCTGGCCACCTGTTTCCAGCTTGTTAACGGACACCTGGCCACCTGTTTCCAGCTTGTTAACGGACACCTGGCCACCTGTTTCCAGCTTGTTAACGGACACCTGTTTCCAGCCTGTTAACGGACACCTGTTTCCAGCCTGTTAACGGACACCTGGCCACCTGTTTCCAGTCTGTTAACGGACACCTGGCCACCTGTTTCCAGTCTGTTAACGGACACCTGGCCACCTGTTTCCAGCTTGTTAACGGACACCTGGCCACCTGTTTCCAGTCTGTTAACGGACACCTGGCCACCTGTTTCCAGCTTGTTAACGGACACCTGGCCACCTGTTTCCAGCCTGTTAACGGACACCTGTTTCCAGTCTGTTAACGGACACCTGTTTCCAGCCTGTTAACGGACACCTGGCCACCTGTTTCCAGCTTGTTAACGGACACCTGGCCACCTGTTTCCAGCCTGTTAACGGACACCTGGCCACCTGTTTCCAGCTTGTTAACGGACACCTGGCCACCTGTTTCCAGCTTGTTAACGGACACCTGGCTACCTGTTTCACGGACGCATCCGACTACAGGCTCTCGTTGCCAAAATAAAGGGGTTGAATACTTACTGACTTAAGACGTTTCAGGTTTTCATTTTACATTTGTTTGTAAACATGAAAAGCATTTTATTTAATAAAATATTTTTTTATTAAAAATAAATATATGTTAATTGTATATGGCATACAAGCCATCTATCTATATACTGTCCTCTATTAATGATTCAAGGACATCTGGAAAAAATAATGTATATAGTTATTGAGCCAATAGGATGTGAGCAGCTTTTTAACCACTGTGACTTGATGGTATAAACAAACTAGCTACATACAGTACAGGCAGTTTGACCTGACCTCTACACCAAAGATGTACTCTTGAAAATAGAAATGCAATTGTGAATCACCCATATAGCCAACACACACACACACAATGCAAGTCGACTTGGAAACCACGTTGGGGTTTATTTTTTTCGTCTTTGATTGTTGATTTGTATTTACATAGATTGCCAACTTTTGAAAAAAATCTTTGAATACATTTTGAAGGTAAACTGACAAGAGATAGATTTGTATCTGATATAATTATAATATTGAAACCAGTTTCTAACTTAGCCTGGTCACAGATCTGTTTGTGCTGTATTGCTTGACAATGACCATAGGATTTGACAAGACAACACAAACAGATTTGGGACAGGAATAGGTTCAATGCTACATGGGTATATTCTGTTCTCGACCAGAAACACAAAGTAAGAAACACTCATCACACTCACTGCTAAACAAGCATCTCACTGTAAATTACACAAATTAATATATATATTAAGTATATACAGAGTATTCATGAAGTTTTCAACTTGTCGGTATCCACATTTTGTTACATTACAGCCTTATTCTAAAGTGAATTAAATCCCCCCAAAAATTCAACTCATCAATCTACACACAATGCACCATAATGACGAAGCAAAAAACTGGTTTTTAGAAATGTTAGCAAATTTATACAAATAAAAAAAACTGAAATATAACATTTACATTAGTATTCAGACCTTTTACTCATGGGGGATGGTGCCAGGTTTCCTCCAGACGTGACGCTTGACATTCAGGCCAAAGAGTTCAATCTTGGTTTCATCAGACCAGAGAATCTTGTTTCTCATGGTCTGAGAGTCCTTTAGGTGCCTTTTGGCAAACTCCAAGCAGGCTGTCATGAGCTTTTTACTGAGGAGTGGCTTCCATCTGGCCACTCTAGCATAAAGGCCTGATTTGTCGAGTGCTGCAGAGATGGTTGTCCTTCTGGAAGGTCCTCCCATCACCACAGAGGAACTCTGGAGCTCTGTCAGAGTGACCATCAGGTTCTTGGTCACCTCCCTCACCAAGGCCCTTCTACCCCGACTGCTCAGTTTGGCTGGACGGCCAGCTCTAGGAAGAGTCTTGGTGGTTCCAAACTTCTTCCATTTAAGAATGATGGAGGCCACTGTGTTCTTGGGGACCTTCAATGCTGCAGAAATGTTTTGGTACCCTTCCCCAGACCTGTGCCTTGACACAATCCTGTCTCGGAGCTCTACGGATAATTCCTTCGACCTCATGGTTTGGTTTTTGCTCTGACATACACTGTTAACTGTGGGACCTTTATATAGACAGGTGTGTGCCTTTCGAAATCATGTCCAATCAATTGAATTGACCACAGATGGACTCCAAGGACGTTGTAGAAACATCTTAAGGATGATCAATGGAAACAGGATGCACCTGAGCTCAAATTCAAGTCTCATAGCAAAGGGTCTGAATACTTATGCAAATAAAGGTATGTCTGTTTTTCGCTTTGTCATTATGGGGTATTGTGATGTCATTATGGGGTATTGTGATGTCATTATGGGGTATTGTGATGTCATTATGGGGTATTGTGATGTCATTATGGGGTAGTGTGTGTGTAGATTGATGAGGAACATTTTTATTGAATCCATTTTAGAATAAGGCTGTAACGTAACAACATGTGGAACTAGTTAATGGTTCTGAATACTTTCTGAATGCAGTGTATAACTTAACACATGACATGTACCACGGTGGAAAATAAGCCCTCATGTTTTAGGGCAGGGAAACATAACATCATATTGAACCTAATATTGTGGTAATAATGTTCAACCTAGGCCTTGTTCTGGTTCAATACATTACTGACCCATAACTCTAACCTAGGCCTTGTTCTGGTTCAATACATTACTGACCCATAACTCTAACCTAGGCCTTGTTCTGGTTCAATACATTACTGACCCATAACTCTAACCTAGGCCTTGTTCTGGTTCAATACATTACTGACCCATAACTCTAACCTAGGCCTTGTTCTGGTTCAATACATTACTGACCCATAACTCTAACCTAGGCCTTGTTCTGGTTCAATACATTACTGACCCATAACTCTAACCTAGGCCTTGTTCTGGTTCAATACATTACTGACCCATAACTCTAACCTAGGCCTTGTTCTGGTTCAATACATTACTGACCCATAACTCTAACCTAGGCCTTGTTCTGGTTCAATACATTACTGACCCATAACTCTAACCTAGGCCTTGTTCTGGTTCAATACATTACTGACCCATAACTCTAACCTAGGCCTTGTTCTGGTTCAATACACTGAAGCCCTTTAAGAGCCCATTGAGGATAGCCCTGTAGGTCGGCGTTCTGTTGGTCGGTGTTCTGTAGGTCGGCGTTCTGTAGGTCGGCGTTCTGTTGGTCGGCGTTCTGTAGGTCGGCGTTCTGTGGGTCGGCGTTCTGTAGGTCGGTGTTCTGTAGGTCGGTGTTCTGTAGGTCGGTGTTCTGTAGGTCGGTGTTCTGTAGGACGGTGTTCTGTAGGACGGTGTTCTGTAGGTCGGTGTTCTGTAGGTCGGTGTTCTGTAGGTCGGTGTTCTGTAGGTCGGCGTTCTGTAGGTCGGTGTTCTGTAGGTCGGCGTTCTGTAGGACAGGTAGGAGTAGAACTAGTTCTATTGGCTGTAGGTCAGTGTTCTGTAGGACAGTGTTCTGTAGGTCAGTGTTCTGTAGGTCAGTGTTCTGTAGGTCAGTGTTCTGTAGGTCAGTGTTCTGTAGGTCAGTGTTCTGTAGGACAGTGTTCTGTAGGACGGTGTTCTGTAGGTCGGTGTTCTGTAGGACAGTGTTCTGTAGGACGGTGTTCTGTAGGTCGGTGTTCTGTAGGACAGTGTTCTGTAGGTCAGTGTTCTGTAGGTCAGTGTTCTGTAGGACAGGTAGGAGTAGAACTAGTTCTATTGGCTGTAGGTCAGTGTTCTGTAGGTCAGTGTTCTGTAGGTCAGTGTTCTGTAGGACAGTGTTCTGTAGGACAGGTAGGAGTAGAACTAGTTCTATTGGCTGTAGGTCAGTGTTCTGTAGGTCAGTGTTCTGTAGGTCAGTGTTCTGTAGGACAGTGTTCTGTAGGACAGTGTTCTGTAGGTCGGTGTTCTGTAGGTCAGTGTTCTGTAGGACAGTGTTCTGTAGGTCAGTGTTCTGTAGGTCAGTGTTCTGTAGGTCAGTGTTCTGTAGGACAGTGTTCTGTAGGACAGTGTTCTGTAGGTCAGTGTTCTGTAGGTCAGTGTTCTGTAGGACATTCAGGACAGTTCTCCAGGGCATCATGGTAGGAGGCAGAGTTCTATTGGCTGTAGGCGTGGCTGTAGTGTTCTGTAGGACATAGACTAGTAGGTTCTTTTGGCAATAGATGTGTTCTGTAGGGTGTGGTAGGTAGAGGTGGAGGTGGGGGCACTAGGTAGGTGGAGAACGTCATCGCCCTTTCCATCCTTGCCATGATCTGCAACACATATAACACATATAACACTATATAACACATATAACACTATATAACACATATAACACTATATAACACTATATGACACATATAACACTATATAACACATATAACACTATATAACACATATAACACTATATAACACATATAACACTATATAACACTATATAACACTATATAACACTATATAACACATATAACACTATATAACACTATATAACACTATATGACACATATAACACTATATAACACTATATAACACTATATAACTATATAACACTATATAACACATATAACACTATATAACACTATATAACACTATATGACACATATAACACTATATAACACTATATAACACTATATAACTATATAACACTATATAACACATATAACACAACAACACATATAATACTATATAACACTATATAACACAATATAACACATATAAAACAATATAACACATATAACACAATATAACACACAACACATATGACACTATATAACACATATAACACTATATAACCCATATAACCCATATAACGCATATAACACTATATAACACATATAACACTATATAACACTATATAACACATATAACACTATATAACACTATATAACTCTATATAACACTACATAACACAATATAACACATATAACACTATATAACACATAAAACACTATATAACACATATAACACTATATAACACTATATAACACTACATAACTCTATATAACACTATATAACTCTATATAACACTATATAACACTATATAACTCTATATAACTATATATAACACTATATAACACATATAACACCATATAACACATATAACACTATATATAACACTATATAACACTATATAACACATATAACACATATAACACATATAACACATATAACACTATATAACACTATATAACACTATATAACACATATTACACTATATAACACTATATAACACTATATAACACTTATTAACTATATAACACATATAACACATATAACCCATATAACACTATATAACACTATATAACACTATATAACTCTATATAACACTACATAACACAATATAACACAATATAACACTATATAACACATAAAACACTATATAACACATATAACACTATATAACACTATATAACACTACATAACTCTATATAACACTATATAACACTATATAACACATATAACACTATATAACACTATATAACTCTATATAACACTATATAACACTATATAACACTATATAACTCTATATAACACTACATAACACAATATAACACATATAACACTATATAACACATAAAACACTATATAACACATATAACACTATATAACACTATATAACACTACATAACTCTATATAACACTATATAACTCTATATAACACTATATAACACTATATAACTCTATATAACTATATATAACTCTATATAACACATATAACCCATATAACCCATATTACACTATATAACACATATAACACTATATAACACATATTACACTATATAACACATATAACACTATATAACACTATAAAACACATATAACACATATAACGCTATATAACACATATAACACTATATAACACATATAACACTATATAACACATATAACACTATCCAACTATATAACACTATATAACACATATAACACTATATAACACATATAACACTATATAAGCCATAGAACACTATATGACACATATAACACTATATAACACATATAACACTATATAACACATATAACACTATATGACACTATATAACACATATAACACTATATAAGCCATATAACACTATATAACACATATAATCCATTATGACATTTAATATTGAAGTTAAGATAAAGATGTTCCCTTTAAAATCTTATTTTCCACCATAATTTGCAAATAAATTATTTAAAAATCCTAAAATGTGATTTTCTGGATTTTTTTCTTCTCATTTTGTCTGTCATAGTTGAAGTGTACCTATGATGAAAATTACAGGCCTCTCTCATCTTTTTAAGTGGGAGAACTTGCACAATTGGTGGCTGACTAAATACTTTTTTACCCCACTGTATATTTTTCCTTACAGGCAGATAAAAAGCCCATGTTTGTAATTCTGCCAGCTGACTCCAGTTCACCTCCCCTCTGGCCAGCTGAAGGACACACACAATTTACATCCCAAATGGCACTCTATTCCCTATTTAGTACACTAATTTTAACCAAAGCCCATGGTCAAAAGTAGTGCACTAAATAGGGAATAGGGTGCAGGCAGAGGGGACGCAGGCAGAGGTCTGCAGTCAGTATAGTACGCCCAACATACTCCTCTCTGCCAGACCGGACTAATGCGACAGGGAACAGCTCTAATATATTTCAGCCTTTATATTTCATCTCATCATTTAGAATCTAGATGGATTTTGGCAGATTTTCTAGTCTGTTAAAAGCAAAAATAATTACAGGACAGGTGCCAGTCTAAGAGAGAGGGATCTGTGCAGATGGAGAGAGAGAGGAAGGGAGAGAGGGATCTGTGCAGATGGAGAGAGAAAGGAAGGGAGAGAGGGATCTGTGCAGATGGAGAGAGAGAGGAAGGGAGAGAGGGATCTGTGCAGATGGAGAGAGAGAGGAAGGGAGAGAGGGATCTGTGCAGATGGAGAGAGAGAGGGATCTGTGCAGATGGAGAGAGAGAGGAAGGGAGAGAGAGGGATCTGTGCAGATGGAGAGAGAGAGGAAGGGAGAGAGGGATCTGTGCAGATGGAGAGAGAGAGGGATCTTTGCAGATGGAGAGAGAGAGGGATCTGTGCAGATGGAGAGATAGAGGAAGGGAGAGAGGGATCTGTGCAGATGAGAGAGGGATCTGTGCAGATGGAGAGAGAGAGGGATCTGCGCAGATGGAGAGAGAGAGGGATCTGTGCAGATGGAGAGAGAGAGGGATCTGTGCAGATGGAGAGAGAGAGGGATCTGTGCAGATGGAGAGAGAGAGGAAGGGAGAGAGAGGGATCTGTGCAGATGGAGAGAGATAGGGATCTGTGCAGATGGATAGAGAGAGGGATCTGTGCAGATGGAAAGAGAGGGATCTGTACAGATGGAGAGAGAGAGGGATCTGTGCAGATGGAGAGAGAGAGGGATCTGTGCAGATGGAGAGAGAGAGGAAGGGAGAGTGGGATCTGTGCAGATGGAGAGAGAGAGGGATCTGTGCAGATGGAGAGAGAGAGGGATCTGTGCAGATGGAGAGAGAGAGAGATCTGTGCAGATGGAGAGAGAGAGGGAGGGAGGGATCTGTGCAGATGGAGAGAGAGAGGGATCTGTGCAGAGAGAGAGAGGGAGGGAGGAATCTGTGCAGAGACAGAGAGAGAGGGATATGTGCAGAGAGAGAAAGGGAGAGAGGGAGGGAGAGAGATATTGAGAGTATCTGTGCAGAGAAAGAGAGGGATGGAGAGATACAGAGTGTAGGAGAGAGAGAGAGAAAGAAAGAGGGGCTAACTGACTAGGTCTTTTTGTGTTTGTTTCATTAGTCTATTGTTGACACAGTCCCAACATGTTTTGCTTGTCAGCAATTTTCAGTTTCAGTTTTCAAGATATGTAACTTTCAAAATATAGCAATCTGGCAGGTATGATCGACTAATGAACAAATACCAGTTTTCCTTTAAGGGATTCCTCTCCCACACTGAACCCTGTTCGGGAATGAGCAGAAAGCTCTGCAGTAATGTCCCTCCCTGCTCCACACAGCCGTCAATGTTATTATGTCTCCAATAAATGTCCTTTAGGAATCTACTTTCTAGATGAGAGAAATCTGCAACTGTAAGTCAGTTGAGAGACACACTTTCTGCTGTGTGCAGGAATGAAAAGCTGGAGGCGTTTGGCCCCCCCCACCGCGTCTCTCCAGCCTGCAGCCTGTCAGCAGCCCTCCCCTCCTCTCCCTCCCCCTTCTTTCCAGCCTGCCAGCTCCCCTCTCCTTCTCTCCCCTTCCCCTTCAACCGCCTCTTCTCCTGCCAGCACCATTCCCCTCCTTTCCCTCCTCTCTCCAGCCTGCCAGCACCCCTCCCTTCTCCAACCAGCACCAACACTGACAGCCCCTCCCCTTCTCCAACCAGCACCAACACTGACAGCCCCTCCCCTTCTCCAACCAGCACCCCTCCCCTTCTCCAACCAGCACTAACACTGACAGTCCCTCACGTTCCCACGTACCCCTGCCCTCTCTGTCTCAGCTCTAACTTCTGCCACCCTCAGCTCCGCCCCATCCCCTGGTGCTGTTACCATGGTAACTCTTACATCGGAGGCCAAGTCACCGGCGTGTGTATTTCTCTTTCTGTTTTAATCAGAGAGACACTGTTGGCTGCGATGGCAGGTTGTGCATGTGTGTAGCGTGTTTTGTGTGTGTGTGGTTGCGTGTGTTTGGTCACGGATGTAGTAAGGAGGAATAACACATACTGAACACGATACATATGATATGTAAAAACAACTACTACATATAATTGGATAACATCGTAAAAAGCTTGTACATACCTGTTAAACTTCGCACAGAGAGGCAAACTGGATGGATGCCGGGGATAGAAGGTGGGGATTTGGGGTCCGATGGTCTCTGGCTAGAACACAGCACTTTCCTGTTAAGTCACGTGACATGAGGAAGGTCCAGGAGGAGAGACTGGAGCAGAGACTGGAGGAAGGGTCTAGGAGGGTATAAAACATAGCGATATCTAATCTCTATGGTATAGAATGTCCTCCAGTGCAGAACCAGGAGGGTATAGAATGTCCTCCAATGCAGAACCAGGAGGGAATAGAATGTCCTCCAATGCAGAACCAGGAGGGTATAGAATGTCCTCCAATGCATAACCAGGAGGGTATAGAATGTCCTCCACTGCAGAACCAGGAGGGTATAGAATGTCTTCCACTGCAGAACCAGGAGGGTATAGAATGTCCTCCACTGCAGAACCAGGAGGGTATAGAATGTCCTCCACTGCAGAACCAGGAGGGTATAGAATGTCCTCCACTGCAGAACCAGGAGGGTATAGAATGTCCTCCACTGCAGAACCAGGAGGGTATAGAATGTTCTCCACTGCAGCACCATGGGGGGTATAGAATGTCCTCCACTGCAGAACCATGGGGGGTATAGAATGTACTCCACTGCAGAACCATGGGGGGTATAGAATGTCCTCCACTGCAGAACCATAGGGGGGTATAGAATGTCCTCCACTGCAGAACCATAGGGGATATAGAATGTCCTCCACTGCATAACCAGGGGGGTATAGAATGTCCTCCACTGCAGAACCATAGGGGGTATAGAATGTCTTCCACTGCAGAACCAGGAGGGTATAGAATGTCCTCCACTATAGAATGTCCTCCACTGCATAACCAGGAGGGTATAGAATGTCCTCCACTGCAGAACCAGGAGGGTATAGAATGTCCTCCACTGCAGAACCAGGAGGGTATAGAATGTCCTCCACTGCAGCACCATGGGGGGTATAGAATGTCCTCCACTGCAGAACCAGGAGGGTATAGAATGTCCTCCACTGCAGCACCATGGGGGGTATAGAATGTCCTCCACTGCAGAACCAGGAGGGTATAGAATGTCCTTCACTGCATAACCAGGAGGGTATAGAATCCATAATAGCAGCAGAGGGGATGGAACAGGAGAGAGTGTCCAGGAGGGTATAGAAAACCTCTGCAGCAAAACTAGAAAGGTGTAGATTCTATACTATACTCCACTGCACAACCAAGGCTCTGATGTTTCCTGTTATATGACTTGAGGAGAGACAGGCATAGGATCCTGGAGGACAGTCCAGGAGTGTTTATAGAACATACCGGTCTCTATACTATAGAACACCTCTACAGTAGAATCAGGTTCCAGGTAGATTATATTCTACAGTAGAATCAGGGGCCAGGTAGATTATATTCTACAGTAGAATCAGGTTCCAGGTAGATTATATTCTACAGTAGAATCAGGTTCCAGGTAGATTATATTCTACAGTAGAATCAGGGGCCAGGTAGATTATATTCTACAGTAGAATCAGGGGCCACGTAGATTCTATTCTACAGTAGAATCAGGGGCCAAGTAGATTCTATACTGCAGTAGAATCAGGGTCCATGTAAATTATATTCTACAGTAGAATCAAGGGCCAGGTAGATTATATTCTACAGTAGAATCAGGGGCCAGGTAGATTATATTCCACAGTAGAATCAAGGGCCAGGTAGATTATATTCTACAGTAGATTCAGGGGCCAGGTAGATTCTATACTGCAGTAGAATCAGGGTCCATGTAAATTATATTCTACAGTAGAATCAGGGGCCAGGTAGATTATATTCTACAGTAGAATCAGGGGCCAGGTAGATTATATTCTACAGTAGAATCAGGGGCCAGGTAGATTATATTCTACAGTAGAATCAGGGGCCAGGTAGATTATATTCTACAGTAGAATCAGGGGTCAGGTAGATTATATTCTACAGTAGAATCAGGGGCCAGGTAGATTATATTCTACAGTAGAATCAGGGGCCAGGTAGATTATATTCTACAGTAGAATCAGGGGCCAGGTAGATTATATTCTACAGTAGAATCAGGGGCCAGGTAGATTATATTCTACAGTAGAATCAGGGGCCAGGTAGATTATATTCTACAGTAGAATCAGGGGCCAGGTAGATTATATTCTACAGTAGAATCAGGGGCCAGGTAGATTATATTCTACAGTAGAATCAGGGGCCAGGTAGATTATATTCTACAGTAGAATCAGGGGCCAGGTAGATTCCATACTGCAGTAGAATCAGGGTTCTCTCTGATGCCTCATCAGCAGCTGGCTGGGTTGTGTTGTGCTGACATCACTCTGAGTGATGTCACGTTGCTCTGCCACAGCTGCTTCGTCAGCGGTTGGTCGGTCGGCTCGGCCGTACGGTGAAGACAGGAGGAGAGTACAGCCAAGGGCTCAGAAACAGCACAGTACAGAATACACTGCACACTTAGAAAAAAGACTTCCAAAATGGTTATTTGGCTGCCACCATAGGAGAACTCTTTTTTGATTCCAGGTAGAACCCTTTTCGGTTCCGGGTAAAACTCTTTTGGATTCCATGTAGAACCCTCTCTGGAAAGGGTTCTACCTGGAACCAAAAAGGGTTCTTCAAAGGGTTCTCCTATGGGGACAGCCGAAGAACCCTTGTAGATTCTAGATAGCACCTTTTTTCTAAGAGTGTACAACACACAGTTTCTCCATCTGCATCACAACACACAAAAGAGTCCCTGGTCTGCTTTAGGGCTCTCAGACCACTCACTTGTGCTTCCCTTTCCCCTTTCTATCTGATTCTCTCTCCCCCTACAGAGAGAGAAGGGCTCTGTTAAAAGCAGCCAATGTGGCTAGTTGTCATGGAGTTGTGCTTCCCGGGGCAACAATGGTTCTTTTCATTCCAACAGCACAGCTCTCAGTTGGGTAGATCTGATAAAGAGGGAGCATGGAAGGGGCTGTGTTACTAGGTGGAACACTCTGATCCACATAATATATTATGTCCCAAACTGTTGGTTTATAATCCACAAGAGCAGATCTTTGTCCAAGTCAACCTGCATACACTATTTGATTATATTTATTTGTCTTCTTCATTGATTTGCATATTATAAAGTGTACTTTTGGCTTTAAGATAATATGTCTAAACAATACAAAGGAATGATTCTGATTTCACCAAATAAATGGGTGAGGTGTAAAGAGGAAAGGGTCATCATAGGACAGGAGACACCATTCCTCATGAGAGACAACATTTTTAAAGCTGTGCAGCATTGAAGCTAGTTAGGAGGCTGTAAGCAGTCAGAGAGCACTATGATGACTCACCAAATGATGACCACCAATCAGACACCATTATGATGATACACCAAATGATGACCACCAATCAGAGACCACTATGATGACACACCAAATGATGACCACCAATCAGAGAGCACTATGATGACACAAAATGATGACCACCAATCAGAGAGCACTATGATGACACACCAAATGATGACCACCAATCAGAGAGCACTATGTGACACACCAAATGATGACCACCAATCAGAGACCACTATGATGACACACCAAATGATGACCACCAATCAGAGAGCACTATGATGACACAAAATGATGACCACCAATCAGAGAGCACTATGATGACACACCAAATGATGACCACCAATCAGAGAGCACTATGTGACACACCAAATGATGACCACCAATCAGAGAGCACTATGATGACACACCAAATGTGTTGGATGGATCCTTTTAGACCTCTTCTAATGCCTCTTAAGGGAAAATAAATCCAAAAGAATCAGATTACGTTACTGAGTTTGGGTAATCCAAAAGTTGATTTTGCACAGGTAGCTAGCAACTGTAACGAATTACATTTACAAAGTAACCTGTCCAACCCTGGCTATAGCCAAGCACATGGTAACCAGTAGTAACCAGTAATCCAGGGTAGTAACCAGTAGTTAACAGCAGTAACTAGTAACCAGTAGATAGATACCAGTAGTCCAGGGTAGTCAGTGGTTACCAGGAACCAGTAGTCCAGGGTAGTAACCAGTAGTTACCAGTAGTCCAGCGTAGTCAGTAGTTACCAGTAGTCCAGGGTATTAACTAGTAGTAACCAGTAGTCCCGGGTAGTACCCAGTAATTACCAGTAGTCCAGGGTAGTCAGTAGTTACCAGGAACCAGTAGTCCGGGGTAGTAACCAGTAGTTACCAGTAGTCCAGGGTATTAACTAGTAGTAACCAGTAGTTACCAGTAGTCCAGCGTAGTCAGTAGTTACCAGGAACCAGTAGTCCAGGGTAGTAACCAGTAGTTACCAGTAGTCCAGGGTATTAACTAGTAGTAACCAGTAGTTACCAGTAGTCCAGCGTAGTCAGTAGTAACCAGGAGCCAGTAGTCCAGGGTAGTAACCAGTAGTCCAGGGTAGTAACCAGTAGTTACCAGTAGTCCAGGGTAGTCAGTAGTTACCAGGAACCAGTAGTCCCGGGTAGTAACCAGTAGTTACCAGTAGTCCAGGGTAGTCAGTAGTTACCAGGAACCAGTGGTCCAGGGTAGTAACCAGTAGTTACCAGTAGTCCTGAGTAGTACCCTGTAGTTACCAGTAGTCCAGGGTAGTCAGTAGTTACCAGGAACCAGTAGTCCGGGGTAGTAACCAGTAGTTACCAGTAGTCCAGGGTATTAACTAGTAGTAACCAGTAGTTACCAGTAGTCCAGCGTAGTCAGTAGTTACCAGGAACCAGTAGTCCAGGGTAGTAACCAGTAGTTACCAGTAGTCCAGGGTAGTCAGTAGTTACCAGGAACCAGTAGTCCCGGGTAGTAACCAGTAGTTACCAGTAGTCCCGGGTAGTAACTAGTAGTAACCAGTAGTTACCAGTAACCAGTAGTTCACCAGTAGCATGAAGGTGTGCCTCATCACTTGTCATCCAGGCTGGCTTTGAACTGGAACTGGGCCTCTAGATCCATCTTATCAAAGGTCCTCATGTTGGTCTCCTCCCTGACCCGGTCCCGTACGTGGAAGGAGGCGCGGGCGGTAGAGCGAGCGCTCTCCAGTACGGCTCTCTTCTCCCTGAAGATCTGCTCACTCTTCTCCAGCTTCCTCTCGATGGACTGGAGGAGCTCCATCCTCCTGGCTAGCTCTTCCCCTTCCACACGCTGTCTGTTGAGTCGTTGTAGTCTCTCCTTCTCCTGCCTGCTCTGTACTGCTCTCTGGGATTTCTCCTTGGCCCTCTCCTCTGCCACCAAAGCTGCCTGCTGGGCCCGTCTCTCTGCTTCCTTGGCCCGGGCCTCCACCTGCTGTTGCTGCTGTTTCTCCCTCTTCTCCGCAGACCTCCTTGCCTTCTGAATCTGCTGCTCCTCCCTCTTAGCCTTCTCCTTCAGCTCCTTGTCTCTCCTCTCTACGATCTGTTCATAGTTCTCCAGGGAACGGCTCAGCTTCTCCTCAGCAGCCTTCCGTGCATCCTCCCGCTCCTCCTCCTCTCTCCGGGCGATCTCCCTGATCAGGGCTGCGTGGCGCCTCCTCTCGGCCCGGTTCAGTCCCCGGCGCTCCTCATGGGCCTGGTGCTCCTTCTCCTGCTTCTTCAGCTCAGCAATGGTAAGTTTCTCCTTGAGGAGTAGCTGCTCCTGCTCCAGCACTGCAGCCCTGTCCTCCTCTAGAGCCTTGAGGTTCTGCTCCTGCTGTTCCTTCTTCTGTTTCTCCTCCCTGGCAGCCTGCTGGAGCCTCTGCTGCCTACTGCGCTCTTGCAGCTCTGCCAGCTCCCTCCACCGCTCCTCGCTCTCCGCCACCTGACGCAGCTTAGCGGCCGACGACTCTCTCTCCTGCTGGCTGAGCCGACGCTGGCGGTGGGACACCTGCGACTGCCACGCCCGCTGGCACTGCAGCACCGCTCGCTGCTTCTCCCGGTCCTCCCGCTCCCGCTGCAGGTCCCCCAGGCGCTTCTCGCTGTCCCACTGCAGGTGAGCCACGTAGCGCGTCTGGCTCATGATGTCCTCCTCCTGGTACCGAGCCAGCATCAGAGCAGCGATCTTTCTGTCCCGCTCCGGAACCGCCTTCAGCCCCCGCCGCCGCACCTCCTTGACGATACGCTCCACCTTCTGGGTGGTCTGGAGGGAGTGGCTGAGGTCCCCAAGGCTAAGGCTCCTCCCCATCAAGGAGTTGAAGGTGGCCAGGGTGCGGGCACGGGGGGAGGAGGACTTGGCCCAGGGGTCTCTGGGTCCATCCCAGCTGTAGGAGGAGGAGGCGCCGGACTCCTCTCCAGAGGAGGTGCAGGTGGTGGTGGAGGTGGTGGTAGAGGTGGAGATTGTATCCATCCTCCTTTGTAGGGACTCAAGGGAGTGGCTCTTCCCTCTGCCCTTTGGAGTGGACACAGGTTGGCCGTTGTGGTGAGGGAACGGCCCTCCTAGACCCCCTGTGATGCCATTGAGAGGTGCTGTGGTCGGGGTGACTGGGCTCTGCACGGAACTCTTGAAGATGGTGGATGTCATGGAGGTGGTTGTTCTGGGGAAAGAGGAAGGTTTGGAGGCTGATCTGGGGAACGTGTTGGAGGCTTTCGGCGTGGTAGTGGTGGTGGTGGTGCTGCTGCTGCTGGGGGTCTTTCTGACCACTGGAGGTGGACCTGAGACAGGGCGGGGTGCCTTGGTTAGTTCTGAGGATTTAGTATGTTTAGCAGATGATGAGGACGCAGAGCTGAATGAGCTGGTCTTAGAAGACCGCAGAGAGCTACTTTTAGCTAGAAGATTTGTACTAGTTTTATTAATGCTTGGACCTGGTGTTGTAGAAGCAGCTCTAGAGGCCTGTCCTGTACTACTGGGGGAAGGTTTAGATTTAGTAGGACTAGAGGCCACAGGGCCTGGTTTAGATAGCGGTGTTAAGCTGGATGTGACTGGTGCTCTGTGCTGTTCCTCTGTTGATGATGCAGCATGCCCGTTGACTGCAGCCTGAAGGATTCTCCTCTTATCTTCCCGTATGATCCTCTCTCTCTCCTCCCGGCATGCTCTCAGCTTGGCGTGCCTGTCCTTCTCATACACCTCAAACATGCCCGTCGCCACGCGCATGGACCGTCCCGGGGCCTCGCGGGCGAAGTCTGACAACGGGCGCGACAAGATCTCCACGGGTTTGACGCCGCAGCGGGCGCAGGCCTCCAAGGAGCGGGGGCTGGTCAGGACATAACGGCTTCCCTCTGCCACCGGGGTGTCGAAGTTATATAGGTCCAGGTGCAGCTTGGGGCATGGTTTTCTGGGCTCTGGGTCGATGCTTGGAGGCTGGAGGTCTTGAGGTAGAGGGTTCAGAGCTTGGCTGCTGTTCGACAGGGGGGTTGCTGCCTCCAGACTGACCTGAGGGCTCTGTAGCTGGGTATGTGGAGTGGAAGGCTGGAAGTCTGGAGGGGCAAGGTGAGGAAGCTGAAGCTGCCTGTCCAGAGGGCCCTGAAGCTGGGGCTGGGTGTGTGGACTGGGAGGCTGGAAGTCTGGAGGGCCCTGAAGCTGGAGCTGGGTGTGTGGACTGGGAGGCTGGAAATCTGGAGGGCCCTGAAGCTGGAGCTGGGTGTGTGGACTGGGAGGCTGGAAGTCTAGAGGGCTTGGAGATTGAAGCTGCCTGTCCGGAGGGCCCTGAAGCTGGGGCTGGGTGTGTGGACTGGGAGGCTGGAAGTCTGGAGGGCCCTGAAGCTGGAGCTGGGTGTGTGGACTGGGAGGCTGGAAGTCTGGAGGGCTTGGAGAATGAAGCTGCCTGTCCTGAGGGCCCTGAAGCTGGGGCTGGGTGTTTGGACTGGAAGGACTGGGCTCCTGTGCAACAGGGGGAGGAGCTACCATCCTCTCCCCCAGCCCAGCAGAGTGTATGGGTGTGGTCTCTACATCATTGCCACCCACACCCTCGCCCTCCTCTGTTGCTTTCCCATCAGCCTGGTCTGGTAGTCTGGTGGGTGCAGAGGCCTGGTCTGGTAGTCTTGTGGGTGCAGAGGCCTGGTCTGGTAGTCTGGTGGATGCAGAGGCCTGGTCTGGTAGTCTGGTGGGTGCAGAGGCCTGGTCTGGTAGTCTGGTGGGTACAGAGGCCTGGTCTGGTAGTCTGGTGGGTGCAGAGGCCTGGTCTGGCAGTCTGGTGGGTGCAGAGGCCACCGGCAGGGCATCCATCTGTTTCCCCTTGGTCTGGTCCTCTGGCTCAGACGGGTCAACCATAGCTGGCTAATATTAGAACAAGAGAGGGAGGAGGGGGGGGGGGAGGGAATTAATGTAGAGGAATGGGGTGAATAGAAGACAGAAATTTAAGCAAGCAGGATTATATCAGGCCATCTCTGTCCTACTCTGTCCAGGGCTTAATCTGTCTGTGTGTCTGTCTGTGTGTCTGTCTGTGTGTCTGTCTGTGTGGGTGAGGGAATATCTAGCACATATTTGACATGCGATGTATGCTGCTTCCTGCTGTAGACATTCATACATGACTCACATTGGCTGATTATGTTCCTGTTGAGGCCCTTCTATCTTCAGGGGACTTTCATTAACCAACAAACAAGAAGTAATGGCATTATCCTACGATGATGGAGGAACCTATTCATTTATATGAATTCTTTTACATGGCTATGAACAAGCACAGGATGCCTGCTGCATTGCACAAATCATACACCGCCTAACAGACTGACCCCTTGTTACAGGCAATTTTTTCCACATCCCAATTAAATGTGCATTACAGAGAATAGAATAAAGCTGTATAATAAAAAAATAATAATTAAAGATACTTTAAATAATACTATTTTATTACTTATTAATAAGTAATTCATAGGCCTACACACATCAAGCATAGTGTATTACCATGTTAAAGCTGATATATTAGTCTATGTCTGCAGGCCTACGTCTACCAAAACAACTCCTGTCACATCGCATCAACAGATAATCAACACAGATGACACATCTCACCCCAAACCGAGATAGTCCCCCCCCCCCCCCCTCCCCATATTAAAACAATGATCATTCATATGTATACGCTATAACCTACTGACTGAAACAAAACCGTCACTAACCTGCCGCTTTAACGATTGTTTCCTAAACCGACGCTATCTAGTTCCAAATGAGTGCGTTTAGTCCCCTCCACACCCTGCATACTACCAGGTGACGGAGGAGTTACTCTGTGCGCTGACAGACCCAGCGATGGAAGATCACAGACGTCACCGCGACCTCTGAGCGACGCGACACAGACGCCGTCTTTCTCCCTCTGTTACACAGGGCCGTTCTAGATGACACGACCCGATGCATGTCTTTCAACTCTTCGTGTTTACATTTATCTGCAGCTTCTATCTGTTTTTAACCGCAAATAGCTCGGCTATGTTCTGTGTGTGGGGGTCGGTCTTAGTCTCTGTGCTAGGCTGGTGTGCTCAGTCTCCCTCCACCTGCTGTTCTGCTCTGTCCCGCATCTCTCCATCCCTCCATCTCATCTCTTCATCCGCTACTACAGCCCCCGCCTGCTTCTGCTGCTGCTTGTGACAATATGGTAAAAAAAAATAAAAAATATTGTGCAATGGCACTGCAATGCAATCTCCCCTTCTCCCTTTGTCTGCTCATCTTACATTATAAAACGACAATATTATATTACTGCAATAATATAATAATATTGGAATATTTCCAAAATATAGCATTATTGCATTTCTTATCTATTTTGCAGCAATATACCTAAGGCCTATGTAGGCCATAGGAAGCCTATAATTGTAAACGATTGACCACTAGGATGTTTATACAACGTTACATTTCCTAGGCTTTAGCAGAAAACAAAATCGAAAACAGTAGTTACCCAGTAACTCGCTTACCTTATTAAAGATCCCGAAAGCTTCCAAAAAATACATGTTTATTATTCAAGCTATTAATAGACAGGATGCTGTGTTCAACGTTCTAATTCTGTGTTATTTCATCCATCTGCAGCTAGCCATCTGCCATAGACAGTATATATCTCTGCCAGTGGGCTTCGGTGGGGGTGGCCAAGACTGCAATGAACCCATATAGCCACTAGGGGATGCTGTAAGCTCATTGTATTAGCTTTACAGCGCTGTAATTTACAGTGCCTTCAGAAAGAATTAATACCCCTCGACTTATTCCACTTGTTACGTTACAGCCTGAATTCAACATGGATTAAATCACCTATCTACACACAATACCGCATAATGACAAAGTTAACAAAATATTTTTGGACATTTATGCAAATCTTATTCACACCCCTGTGTCAATTGTTTGTAGAAGCACCTTTGACAGTGATTACAGCTGTGAGTCTTTCTGGGTAAGTATCTAAGAGCTTTCCACACCTGGATTGTGGCTGAGAAGGAAATGCCAGAGATATGGTCTGCCTTTTGGTACCTCTTGTCTATCATATTGAGAATGTCTTGTATATATTAGGGATTGATTGCTTTATATATTAAGGGAATGTGAGACAAGGGAGATGTACTGTACCTGTCCGTAGTTGTTTATTAGGAAAGGGGATTGTACTAATTATCTCATGTTATCAAACAAACAACCATTTTGTCTGTCATTGTCTGTTGCTGCTACTATTACTGCCTAACCTGCCTAACCTCGCCTCCCACTTCGCTCTTCCCCCTTCCCTCTTCCTTCTTCCCCCTTCCCTCTTCCCCCTTCCCCCGTCCCTCTTCCCCCTTCCCCCTTCCCCCGTCCCTCTTCCCCCTTCCCTCTTCCCCCTTCCCTCTTCCTTCTTCCCTCTTCCCTCTTCCCCATTCCCCCTTCCCTCTTCCCCCTTCCCCCGTCCCCATTCCCCCTTCCCCCGTCCCTCTTCCCCTTCCCCCTTCCCCCGTCCCTCTTCCCCCTTCCCTCTTCCCCCGTCCCTCTTCCCCCTTCCCTCTTCCCCCTTCCCCCGTCCCTCTTCCCCTTCCCCCTTCCCCCGTCCCTCTTCCCCCTTCCCTCTTCCCCCTTCCCCCGTCCCTCTTCCCCCTTCCCTCTTCCCACTTCCATCTTCCCCATTCCCCATTCCCCCTTCTCTGTTCCCTCTTCCCCCTTCCCCCGTCCCTCTTCCCCCGTCCCTCTTCCCTCTTCCCCCTTCCCCCTTCCCTCTTCCCCCTTCCCCCTTCTCTCTTCCCTCTTCCCCATTCCTCCTCCCCCTTCCCTTTTCCCACTTCCATCTTCCCCATTCCCCATTCCCCCTTCTCTCTTCCCTCTTCCCCCTTCCCCCGTCCCTCTTCCCCCTTCCCTCGTCCCTCTTCCCCCTTCCCCCTTCCCTCTTCCCCCTTCCCTCTTCCCCATTCCTCTTTCCCTATTCCTCCTTCCCCATTCCCTCTCTCCTATTCCTCCTTTCCCATTCCCTCTCTCCTCTTCCCTCTTCCCCATTCCTCCTTCCCTATTCCTCCTCCCCCCTTCCCTCTTCCCCCTTCCCTCTCTCCTCTTCCCTCTTCCCCTATTCCTCCTCCCCCCTTCCCTCTTCCCCCTTCCCTCTCTCCTCTTCCCTCTTCCCCATTCCTCCTTCCCTATTCCTCCTCCCCCTTCCCTCTTCCCCCTTCCCTCTCTCCTCTTCCCTCTTCCCCATTCCTCCTTCCCTATTCCTCCTCCCACTTCCCTCTTCCCCATTCCCTCTCTCCCCTTCCCTCTTTCCCATTCCTCCTTCCCTATTCCTCCTTCCCCCTTCCCTCTTCCCCATTCCCTCTCTCCTCTTCCCTCTTCCCCATTCCTCCTTCCCTATTCCTCCTCCCCCCTTCCCTCTATCCCCTTCCCTCTTTCCCATTCCTCCTCCCCCCTTCCCTCTTCCCCATTCCCTCTCTCCTATTCCTCCTTTCCCATTCCCTCTCTCCTCTTCCCTCTTCCCCATTCCTCCTTCCCTATTCCTCCTCCCCCTTCCCTCTTCCCCCTTCCCTCTCTCCTCTTCCCTCTTCCCCATTCCTCCTTCCCATTCCTCCTCCCCCCTTCCCTCTTCCCCATTCCCTCTCTCCTCTTCCCTCTTCCCCATTCCTCCTTCCCCATTCCTCCTCCCCCCTTCCCTCTTCCCCATTCCCTCTCTCCCCTTCCCTCTTTCCCATTCCTCCTTCCCTATTCCTCCTTCCCCCTTCCCTCTTCCCCATTCCCTCTCTCCTCTTCCCTCTTCCCCATTCCTCCTTCCCTATTCCTCCTCCCCCTTCCCTCTCTCCCCTTCCCTCTTCCCCATTCCCTCTCTCCTATTCCTCCTTTCCCATTCCCTCTCTCCTCTTCCCTCTTCCCCATTCCTCCTTTCCTATTCCTCCTCCCCCTTCCCTCTTCCCCCTTCCCTCTCTCCTCTTCCCTCTTCCCCTTTCCTCCTTCCCTATTCCTCCTCCCCCCTTCCCTCTTCCCCCTTCCCTCTCTCCTCTTCCCTCTTCCCCATTCCTCCTTCCCTATTCCTCCTCCCCCCTTCCCTCTTCCCCCTTCCCTCTCTCCTCTTCCCTCTTCCCCATTCCTCCTTCCCTATTCCTCCTCCCCCCTTCCCTTTTCCCCCTTCCCTCTTTCCCCTTCCCTCTTTCCCATTCCTCCTTCCCTATTCCTCCTTCCCCCTTCCCTCTTCCCCATTCCCTCTCTCCTCTTCCCTCTTCCCCATTCCTCCTTCCCTATTCCTCCTCCCCCCTTCCCTCTCTCCCCTTCCCTCTTTCCCATTCCTCCTCCCCCCTTCCCTCTTCCCCATTCCCTCTCTCCTCTTCCATCTTCCCCATTCCTCCTTCCCCATTCCTCCTCCCCCTTCCCTCTTCCCCATTCCCTCTCGCCTCTTCCCTCTTCCCCATTCCTCCTTCCCCATTCCTCCTCCCCCTTCCCTCTTCCCCATTCCCTCTCTCCTCTTCCCTCTTCCCCATTCCTCCTTCCCTATTCCTCCTCCCCCCTTCCCTCTCTCCCCTTCCCTCTTTCCCATTCCTCCTCCCCCCTTCCCTCTTCCCCATTCCCTCTCTCCTCTTCCCTCTTCCCCATTCCTCCTTCCCTATTCCTCCTCCCCCCTTCCCTCTCTCCCCTTCCCTCTTTCCCATTCCTCCTCCCCCCTTCCCTCTTCCCCATTCCCTCTCTCCTCTTCCCTCTTCCCCATTCCTCCTTCCCTATTCCTCCTCCCCCCTTCCCTCTCTCCCCTTCCCTCTTTCCCATTCCTCCTCCCCCCTTCCCTCTTCCCCATTCCCTCTCTCCTCTTCCCTCTTCCCCATTCCTCCTTCCCTATTCCTCCTCCCCCTTCCCTCTCTCCCCTTCCCTCTTTCCCATTCCTCCTCCCCCCTTCCCTCTCCCCCATTCCCTCTCTCCTCTTCCCTCTTTCCTATTCCTCCTTCCCCCTTCCCTCTTCCCCATTCCCTCTCTCCCCTTCCCTCTTTCCCATTCCTCCTTCCCCCTTCCCTCTTCCCCATTCCCTCTCTCCTCTTCCCTCTTCCCCATTCCTCCTTCCCTATTCCTCCTCCCCCTTCCCTCTTTCCCCTTCCCTCTTTCCCATTCCTCCTCCCCCCTTCCCTCTTCCCCATTCCTCCTTCCCTATTCCATCTTCCCCCTTCCCTCTTCCCCATTCCCTCTCTCCTCTTCAAAAGGACCACAATGGAAATAAGTTGTTCAACTTTATCGTGTTTTCCTTGATGATTTTCTGAAATTGTGTGTGGAGGCTTCACCAGCTGGAGGGCCCTTTTCTTATTGGTATTTTAAAAATTAAATCAATCAATCAATTGTGCAACATTTGCCCATTATTATTTTCAAAATTCTTCAAGCTCTGTCAAATTGGTTGTTGATCATAGCTAGACAACCATTTTTAGGTCTTGTCATAGGTTTTCAAGTAGATTTAAGTGAAAACTGTAACTCGGCCACTCAGGAACATTCACTGTCTTCTCCAGTGTAGATTTGGCCTTGTGTTTAAGGTTATTGTCCTGCTAAATTAATCTCTCAGTGTCTGGTAGAAAGCAGGTATTGTGGAGTAACAGCAATGTTCTTTTCTCCTATCACAGCATTCAACTCTGTAACTGTTTTAAAGTCACCATTGGCCTCCTGGTGAAATCCCTGAGCAGTTTCCTTCCTCTCTGGCAACTGAGTTAGGAAGGACTTCTTTATCTTTGTAGTGACTGGGTTTATTGATACACCATTCAATGTGTAATTAATAACTTCACCATGCTCAAAGGGATATTCAATAAATCTGTGTTTGACATTCACTGCTCGACTAAGGGACCTTACGGATTCCCTTGCCACAGGCGCAGAGCAGCTGGCTGAAGTGTTTACGGACATATTGAATCTCTCCCTATCCCAGTCTGCTGTCCCCACATGCTTCAAGATGTCCACCATTATTCCCGTACCCAAGAGAGCAATGGTAACTGAAGTAAATTACTTTCGCCCCGTAGCACTCACTTCTGTCATCATCAAGTGCTTTGAGAGACTATTCAAGAATCACATCATCTTTACCTTACCTGTCACCCTAGACTCACTTCAATTTGCATATCGCCATCGCACCGCACACTGCCCTATCCCATCTGGACAAGAGGAATACCAATGTAAGAATGCTGTTCATTGATTATAGCTCAGCATTCAACACCAAAGTACCCTCCAAGCTCATCATTAACAACTCGGTCATAGACTTCCAGACGGGTCGCCCCCAGGTGGTGAAGGTAGGAAACATCACCTCCACTTCGCTAATCCTCAACACTGGGGCCCCACAAGCATGCGTTCTCAGCTCCCTCCTGTACTCCCTGTTCACCCATGACTGTATGGCCACGCGCACCTCCAACTCAATCATCAAGTTTGCAGACAACAGTTGTAGGCCTGATTACCAACAAAGATGAGGAGGTCATTGTTGGTAAGCCTACAAGGAGGAGGCGAGGGCCCTGGCAAAGTGGTTCCAGGAAAATAACCTATTCCCTCAACGTCAATAAAACGAAGAAGCTGAACGTGAAGGAAACAGCAGAGCGAGCCCCTGTCCACATCGACGGGACCGCAGTGGAGAAGGTGAAAAGCTTCAAGTTCCTTGACATACACATCACCGACGATCTGAAATGGTCCACCCACACAGACAGTGTGGTGAAGAAGGCGCAACAGTGCCTCTTCAAACTCAGCAGGCTCAAGAAATTTGGCTTGTCACCTAAAACCCTCAAAAACTTTTACAGATGCACAATCGAGAGGATCCTGTCCAGACGGCGTACTTACTGACTCCAGACATTTCAGCTCGGCCTGTTCAACCCGCTATCATCCAAAAGGCGAGGTCAGTACAGGTGCATCAAAGCTTGGACCGAGAGACTGAAAAACAGCTTATATCTCAAGGCCATCAGACTGTTAAACTACCCGGTTACGCAACCCTGCACCTTAGAGGCCGCTGCCCTATACACAGTTGAAGTCGGAAGTTTACATACACTTAGGTTGGAGTCATTAAAACTAGTTTACATACACTTAGGTTGGAGTCATTAAAACTAGTTTACATACACTTAGGTTGGAGTCATTAAAACTAGTTTACATACACTTAGGTTGGAGTCATTAAAACTAGTTTACATACACTTAGGTTGGAGTCATTAAAACTCGTTTACATACACTTAGGTTGGAGTCATTAAAACTAGTTTACATACACTTAGGTTGGAGTCATTAAAACTAGTTTACATACACTTAGGTTGGAGTCATTAAAACTAGTTTACATACACTTAGGTTGGAGTCATTAAAACTAGTTTACATACACTTAGGTTGGAGTCATTAAAACTCGTTTTTCAACCACTCCACATATTTCTTGTTAACTTTGTCAAGTCGGTTAAGACATCTACTTTGTGCATGACACAAGTAATTTTGCCAACAATTGTTTACAGACAGATTATTTCACTTATAATTCACTGCATCTCAATTCCAGAAGTTTACATACACTAAGTTGACTGTGCCTTTAAACAGCTTGGAAAATTACAGAAAATTATGTAATGGCTTTAGAAGGTTCTGATAGGCTAATTGACATCATTTGAGCCAATTGGGGGTGTACCTGTGGATGTATTTCAAGGCCTACCTTCAAACTCAGTGCCTCTTTGCTTGACATCATGGGAAAATCAAAAGAAATCAGCCAAGACCTCAGAAAAACAATTGTAGACCTCCACAAGTCTGGTTCATCCTTGGGAGCAATTTCCAATCGCCTGAAGGTACCACGTTCATCTGTACAAACAACAGTACGCAAGTATAAACACCATGGGACCACGCAGCCGTCATACCGCTCAGGAAGGAGACGCGTTCTGTCTTCTAGAGATTAATGTACTTTGGTGCGAAAAGTGCAAATCAATCCCAGAACAGCAGCAAAGGACCTTGTGAAGATGCTGGAGGAAACCTGTACAAAAGTATCTATATCCACAGTAAAACGAGTCCTATATCGACATAACCTGGAAGGCCGCTCAGCAAGGAAGAAGCCACTGCTCCAAAACCGCCATAAAAAAGCCAGACTATGATTTGCAACTGCACATGGGGACAAAGATCGTACTTTTTGGAGAAATGTCCTCTGGTCTGATGAAACAGAAATAGAACTGTTTGGCCATAATGACCATCGTTATGTTTGGAGAAAAAAGGGGGAGGCTTGCAAGCCGAAGAACACCATCCCAACCGTGAAGCACGGGGGTGGCAGCATCATGTTGTGGGGCTGCTTTTCTGCAGGAGGGACTGGTGCACTTCACAAAATAGATGGCTTCATGAGGAAGCAAAATTATGTGGATATATTGAAGCAACATCTCAAGACATCAGTCAGAAAGTTAAAGGTTGGTCGCAAATGGGTCTTCCAAATGGACAATGACCCCAAGCATACTTCCAAAGTTGTGGCAAAATGGCTTAAGGACAACAAAGTCAAGGTATGGGAGTGGCCATCACAAAGCCCTGACCTCAATCCTATAGAAAATGTGTGGGCAGAACTGAAAAAGCGTGTGCGAGCAAGGAGGCCTACAAACCTGAATCAGTTACACCAGCTCTGTCAGGAGGAATGGGTCAAAATTCACCCAATTTATTGTGGTAAGCTTTTGAAAGGCCACCCAAAACGTTTGACCCAAGTTGAACAATTTAAAGGCAATGCTACCAAATACTAATTGAGTGTATGTACACTTCTGACCCACTGGGAATGTGATGAAATAAATAAAAGCTGAAATAAATAATTTTCTCTACTATTATTCTGACAATTCACATTCTTAATTAAAATAAAGTGCTGATCCTAACTGACCTGAGACAGGGAATTTTTATTTGTATTAAATGTCAGCAATGGTAAAAACGGAGTTTAAATGTATTTGGCTATGGTGTATGTAAACTTCTGACTTCAAATGTAAACCTACAGGTGGGTCTCTCCAGGAACAGGGATGGAGAGCCCGACTTCAACTGTACATAGACTTGGAAATATTGGCCACTTTATTTAATAATGTTTAAATAATGTTTACATACTCTCACACTGGCTACTTTATTGAATAATGTTTAAATGCTGTTTACATACTGCTTTGTCACGCCCTGGCCTTAGTTATCTTTGTTTTCTTAATTATTTTTGTTAGGTCATGGTGTGCCCTGGGGGATTTCTGTCTTTTCCCCTGTCTAGGGGTTTTGTAAGTTTATGGGGCTGGCCCGTTCTAGGTAATTGTATGTCTATGGTTGCCTAGATTGGTTCTCAATTAGAGGCAGCTGTCTATCGTTGTCTCTGATTGGGAACCATTTTTAGGCAGCCATATTCTTTGGGTATTTTGTGGGTGATTGTTTCCTGTCTTTTCTTTACCAGTTAGGACTGTTTCAGGTTGGACACCTACCACGCTGCGTATTGGTCCGATCCTTGTTTCACCTCTTCAGAGGAAGAGGAGGAAATCTGCCGTGACAGAATCACCACAACAGGACCAAGCGGCGTAGTTACAGGCAGCGGCAGGAGGAGCAGCGATGTCAGGATTATTGGACTTGGGAGCAGAATCTGGACTATACGACTTGGGAAGAGATAGACAGGTGGGCGGTCGACCCAGGGAGAGTGCCGGAGCCCGCCTGGGATTCGTTGGAGCAGTGCGAGGAGGGTTATAGGAGAATGGAGTTTGAGAAACGAGCACGGCGGCGCGGTAGGAAGCCCGAGAGTCAGCCCCAAAAATGTATTGGGGAGAGGCACACAGGAAGTGTGGCGAAGCCAGGTAGGAGACCTGCGCCAACTTCCTGTGCTTACCGGAGGGCGAGAGAGACCGGGTAGGCACCGTGTTATGCTGTGGAGCACACGGTGTCCCCAGTGCGGGTGCATAGCCCGGTGCGGTACATACCAGCTCCTCGTATTGGCCGGGCTAGAGTGGGCATCGAGCCAAGTGCCATGAATCCGGCTCTACGCATCTGGTCTCCAGTGCGTCTCCTTAGGCCGGCGTACATGGCACCAGCCTTACCCATGGTGTCCCCGGCTCGCCTGCACAGCCCAGTGCGGGCTATTCCACCTCACTGCATTGGCAGGGTGACCGGGAGCATTCAACCAGGTAAGGTTGGGCAGGCTCGGTGCTCAAGAGCTCCAGTGCGCCTGCACGGTCCGGTCTATCCAGTGCCACCTCCACGCATCAGCCCTCCGGTGGCAGCTCCCCGCACCAGGCTTCCTGTGTGTGTCCTCGGCCCAGTACCACCAGCGCCAGCACCACGCACCAGGCCTACAGTGCGCCTCGCCTGTCCAGCGCTGCTAGAGCCTCCCTCCTCTCCAGCGCCGCTAGAGTCTCCCGCCTGTCCAGAGCTGCCCCGCACCTTTGGGGGCTTCATAGTAAAGGGGGTGAATACATATGCACGCCCTGGCCTTAGTTATCTTTGTTTTCTTTATTATTTTTGTTAGGTCAGGGTGTGACATGGGGGGTTTATGTGTTGTCTGATCTAGGGGTTTTGTATGTTTATGGGGCTGTTTCCTTTCTAGGTAGTTTTGTATGTCTATAGTTGCCTAGATTGGTTCTCAATTAGAGGCAGCTGTCTATCGTTGTCTCTGATTGGGAACCATATTTAGACAGCCATCTTCTGTGGGTATTTTGTGGGTGATTGTCTTCTGTCTTTGTGTCATTGCACCAGATAGGACTGTTTCGGTTTTCACATTTGTTGTTTTTGTATTTTGTAGAGTTCTCGTTTATCGTCGCTATTAAAAATGTGGAACACTAAGCACGCTGCATTTTGGTCCTCCTTCCTTCACTGTTTCAGGTTTTTCCACGTTTATTGTTTTGTATTCTGTTCATGTGTTTTCTTATTAAAGAACCATGAACTTTAACCATGCTGCATTTTGGTCCTCCTCTCCTTCCCAGGAAGAAAGCCGTTACATTTACTCATCTCATATGTTTATACTGTATTCTATTTAACTGTCTTGTAGTCAATTTCACTCCAACATTGCCCGTCCTAATATTTATATATTTCTTAACTCCATGCTTTTACTTTAGATTTGTGTGTATTGTTGTAAATTGTTAGATACTACTGCACTGTTGGAGCTAGGAACACAAGCATTTAGTTAGATACTACTGCACTGTTGGAGCTAGGAACACAAGCATTTAGTTAGATATTACTGCACTGTTGGAGCTAGGAACACAAGCATTTAGTTAGATACTACTGCACTGTTGGAGCTGGGAACACAAGCATTTAGTTAGATACTACTGCACTGTTGGAGCTGGGAACACAAGCATTTCGCTACACCCAGAATAACATCTGCTAAATACGTGTACGTTACAAATAACATTTGATTTGATTAGAACCCTTTTTTGGTTGCATGTAGAATGCTTTTGGTTCTAGGTAGAACCCAATTGGTAGGACCCTTTCCCCAGAGTGTTTTACCTGGAACCAAAACGGGTTCGACTCCCCGAGCTGACAAGGTAAAAATCGGTCATTCTGCACCCTGAGCAAGGCATTTAACCCACTGTTCCCTGGTAGGCTGTAATTGTAATTAATAATTAGTTCTAGTTAAATAATAAAAGAAAGTTTAATTAAAGAAAAAAATCAAAAATAATTCTACCTGGAACCAAATCTCTATGGGAACTGCCGAAGAACCCTTTTGGAACCCATTTTTCTAAAAGTGTATAATCTCCACCTGGTTCCTCTCTACCCGGCACAGCCAGCAGAAGACTGGCCACCCCTCAGAACCTGGTTCCTCTCTACCCGGCACAGCCAGCAGAAGACTGGCCACCCCTCATAGCCTGGTTCCTCTCTACCCGGCACAGCCAGCAGAAGACTGGCCACCCCTCATAGCCTGGTTCCTCTCTACCCGGCACAGCCAGCAGAAGACTGGCCACCCCTCATAGCCTGGTTCCTCTCTACCCGGCACAGCCAGTAGAAGACTGGCCACCCCTCATAGCCTGGTTCCTCTCTACCCGGCACAGCCAGTAGAAGACTGGCCACCCCTCAGAACCTGGTTCCTCTCTACCCGGCACAGCCAGTAGAGGACTTGACACCCCTCAGAACCTGGTTCCTCTCTACCCGGGAAAGCCAGTAGAGGACTGGCCACCCCTCAGAACCTGGTTCCTCTCTACCCGGCACAGCCAGCAGAAGACTGGCCACCCCTCATAGCCTGGTTCCTCTCTACTCGGCACAGCCAGTAGAAGACTGGCCACCCCTCATAGCCTGGTTCCTCTCTACCCGGCACAGCCAGTAGAAGACTGGCCACCCCTCAGAACCTGGTTCCTCTCCACCCGGCACAGCCAGTAGAGGACTGGCCACCCCTCAGAACCTGGTTCCTCTCTACCCGGCACAGCCAGTAGAAGACTGGCCACCCCTCATAGCCTGGTTCCTCTCTACCCGGCACAGCCAGTAGAAGACTGGCCACCCCTCAGAACCTGGTTCCTCTCCACCCGGCACAGCCAGTAGAAGACTGGCCACCCCTCAGAACCTGGTTCCTCTCTACCCGGCACAGCCAGCAGAAGACTGGCCACCCCTCATAGCCTGGTTCCTCTCTACCCGGCACAGCCAGTAGAAGACTGGCCACCCCTCATAGCCTGGTTCCTCTCTACCCGGCACAGTCAGTAGAAGACTGGCCACCCCTCAGAACCTGGTTCCTCTCCACCCGGCACAGCCAGTAGAAGACTGGCCACCCCTCAGAACCTGGTTCCTCGCTACCCGGCACAGCCAGCAGAAGACTGGCCACCCCTCATAGCCTGGTTCCTCTCTACCCGGCACAGCCAGTAGAGGACTGGCCACCCCTCAGAACCTGGTTCCTCTCTACCCGGCACAGCCAGCAGAAGACTGGCCACCCCTCATAGCCTGGTTCCTCTCTACCCGGCACAGCCAGTAGAAGACTGGCCACCCCTCATAGCCTGGTTCCTCTCTACCCGGCACAGCCAGCAGAAGACTGGCCACCCCTCATAGCCTGGTTCCTCTCTACCCGGCACAGCCAGTAGATGACTGGCCACCCCTCATAGCCTGGTTCCTCTCTACCCGGCACAGCCAGTAGAAGACTGGCCACCCCTCATAGCCTGGTTCCTCTCTACCCGGCACAGCCAGTAGAGGACTGGCCACCCCTCAGAACCTGGTTCCTCTCTACCCGGCACAGCCAGTAGAGGACTGGCCACCCCTCAGAACCTGGTTCCTCTCTACCCGGCACAGCCAGTAGAGGACTGGCCACCCCTCAGAACCTGGTTCCTCTCTATCCGGCACAGCCAGTAGAGGACTGTCCACCCCTCAGAACCTGGTTCCTCTCTACCCGGTACAGCCAGTAAAGGACTGGCCACCCCTCAGAACCTGGTTCCTCTCTACCCGGCACTGCCAGTAGAGGACTGGCCACCCCTCATAGCCTGGTTCCTCTCTACCCGGCACAGCCAGCAGAAGACTGGCCACCCCACATAGCCTGGTTCCTCTCTACCCGGCACAGCCAGTAGAAGACTGGCCACCCCTCAGAAACTGGTTCCTCTCCACCCGGCACAGCCAGTAGAGGACTGGCCACCCCTCAGAACCTGGTTCCTCTCTACCCGGCACAGCCAGTAGAAGACTGGCCACCCCTCAGAAACTGGTTCCTCTCCACCCGGCACTGCCAGTAGAGGACTGGCCACCCCTCAGAACCTGGTTCCTCTCTACCCGGCACAGCCAGCAGAAGACTGGCCACCCCTCATAGCTTGGTTCCTCTCTACCCGGCACAGCCAGCAGAAGACTGGCCACCCCTCATAGCCTGGTTCCTCTCTACCCGGCACAGCCAGCAGAAGACTGGCCACCCCTCATAGCCTGGTTCCTCTCTACCCGGCACAGCCAGCAGAAGACTGGCCACCCCTCATAGCCTGGTTCCTCTCTACCCGGCACAGCCAGTAGAAGACTGGCCACCCCTCAGAACCTGGTTCCTCTCCACCCGGCACAGCCAGTAGAAGACTGGCCACCCCTCAGAACCTGGTTCCTCTCTACCCGGCACAGCCAGTAGAAGACTGGCCACCCCTCATAGCCTGGTTCCTCTCTACCCGGCACAGCCAGTAGAAGACTGGCCACCCCTCAGAACCTGGTTCCTCTCCACCCGGCACAGCCAGTAGAAGACTGGCCACCCCTCAGAACCTGGTTCCTCTCTACCCGGCACAGCCAGCAGAAGACTGGCCACCCCTCATAGCCTGGTTTCTCTCTACCCGGCACAGCCAGTAGAAGACTGGCCACCCCTCATAGCCTGGTTCCTCTCTACCCGGCACAGCAAGTAGAAGACTGGCCACCCCTCAGAACCTGGTTCCTCTCCACCCGGCACAGCCAGTAGAAGACTGGCCACCCCTCAGAACCTGGTTCCTCTCTACCCGGCACAGCCAGCAGAAGACTGGCCACCCCTCATAGCCTGGTTCCTCTCTACCCGGCACAGCCAGTAGAGGACTGGCCACCCCTCAGAACCTGGTTCCTCTCTATCCGGCACAGCCAGTAGAAGACTGGCCACCCCTCATAGCCTGGTTCCTCTCTACCCGGCACAGCCAGTAGAGGACTGTCCACCCCTCAGAACCTGGTTCCTCTCTACCCGGTACAGCCAGTAAAGGACTGGCCACCCCTCAGAACCAGGTTCCTCTCTACCCGGCACTGCCAGTAGAGGACTGGCCACCCCTCATAGCCTGGTTCCTCTCTACCCGGCACAGCCAGCAGAAGACTGGCCACCCCACATAGCCTGGTTCCTCTCTACCCGGCACAGCCAGTAGAAGACTGGCCACCCCTCAGAAACTGGTTCCTCTCCACCCGGCACAGCCAGTAGAAGACTGGCCACCCCTCAGAACCTGGTTCCTCTCTACCCGGCACAGCCAGCAGAAGACTGGCCACCCCTCATAGCCTGGTTCCTCTCTACCCGGCACAGCCAGCAGAAGACTGGCCACCCCTCATAGCCTGGTTCCTCTCTACCCGGCACAGCCAGCAGAAGACTGGCCACCCCTCAGCCTGGTTCCTCTCTACCCGGCACAGCCAGCAGAAGACTGGCCACCCCTCATAGCCTGGTTCCTCTCTACCCGGCACAGCCAGCAGAAGACTGGCCACCATTCAGAACCTGGTTCCTCTCCACCCGGCACAGCCAGTAGAAGACTGGCCACCCCTCATAGCCTGGTTCCTCTCTACCCGGCTCAGCCAGTAGAGGACTGGCCACCCCTCAGAACCTGGTTCCTCTCTACCCGGCACAGCCAGTAGAAGACTGGCCACCCCTCAAAGCCTGGTTCCTCTCTACCCGGCACAGCCAGTAGAGGACTGGCCACCCCTCAGAACCTGGTTCCTCTCTATCCTGCACAGCCAGTAGAGGACTGGCCACCCCTCAGAACCTGGTTCCTCTCTACCCGGCACAGCCAGTAGAGTACTGGCCACCCCTCAGAACCTGGTTCCTCTCTACCCGGCACAGCCAGTAGAGGACTGGCAACCCCTCAGAAACTGGTTCCTCTTTACCCGGCACAGCCAGCAGAAGACTGGCCACCCCTCAGAACCTGGTTCCTCTCTACCCGGCACAGCCAGCAGAAGACTGGCCACCCCTCATAGCCTGGTTCCTCTCTACCCGGCACAGCCAGTAGAAGACTGGCCACCCCTCATAGCCTGGTTCCTCTCTACCCGGCACAGCCAGTAGAAGACTGGCCACCCCTCAGAACCTGGTTCCTCTCCACCCGGCACAGCCAGTAGAAGACTGGCCACCCCTCAGAACCTGGTTCCTCTCTACCCGGCACAGCCAGCAGAAGACTGGCCACCGCTCATAGCCTGGTTCCTCTCTACCCGGCACAGCCAGTAGAAGACTGGCCACCCCTCATAGCCTGGTTCCTCTCTACCCGGCACAGCCAGTAGAGGACTGGCCACCCCTCAGAACCTGGTTCCTCTCTACCTGGCACAGCCAGCAGAAGACTGGCCACCGCTCATAGCCTGGTTCCTCTCTACCCGGCACAGCCAGTAGAAGACTGGCCACCCCTCATAGCCAGTTTCCTCTCTACCCGGCAAAGCCAGTAGAAGACTGGCCACCCCTCAGAACCTGGTTCCTCTCCACCCGGCACAGCCAGTAGAAGACTGGCCACCCCTCAGAACCTGGTTCCTCTCTACCCGGCACAGCCAGCAGAAGACTGGCCACCCCTCATAGCCTGGTTCCTCTCTACCCGGCACAGCCAGTAGAAGACTGGCCACCCCTCAGAACCTGGTTCCTCTCTACCCGGCACTGCCAGTAGAGGACTGGCCACCCCTCATAGCCTGGTTCCTCTCTACCCGGCACAGCCAGCAGAAGACTGGCCACCCCACATAGCCTGGTTCCTCTCTACCCGGCACAGCCAGTAGAAGACTGGCCACCCCTCAGAAACTGGTTCCTCTCCACCCGGCACAGCCAGTAGAAGACTGGCCACCCCTCAGAACCTGGTTCCTCTCTACCCGGCACAGCCAGCAGAAGACTGGCCACCCCTCATAGCCTGGTTCCTCTCTACCCGGCACAGCCAGCAGAAGACTGGCCACCCCTCATAGCCTGGTTCCTCTCTACCCGGCACAGCCAGCAGAAGACTGGCCACCCCTCATAGCCTGGTTCCTCTCTACCCGGCACAGCCAGCAGAAGACTGGCCACCCCTCATAGCCTGGTTCCTCTCTACCCGGCACAGCCAGCAGAAGACTGGCCACCATTCAGAACCTGGTTCCTCTCCACCCGGCACAGCCAGAAGAAGACTGGCCACCCCTCATAGCCTGGTTCCTCTCTACCCGGCACAGCCAGTAGAGGACTGGCCACCCCTCAGAACCTGGTTCCTCTCTACCCGGTACAGCCAGTAGAGGACTGGCCACCCATCAGAACCTGGTTCCTCTCTACCCGGCACTGCCAGAAGAGGACTGGCCACCCCTCAGAACCTGGTTCCTCTCTACCCGGCACAGCCAGTAGAGGACTGGCCACCCCTCAGAACCTGGGATCCTATCTATCTGGCACTGCCAGTAGAGGACTGGCCACCCCTCAGAACCTGGTTCCTCTCTACCCGGCACAGCCAGTAGAAGACTGGCCACCCCTCAAAGCCTGGTTCCTCTCTACCCGGCACAGCCAGTAGAAGACTGGCCACCCCTCAGAACCTGGTTCCTCTCTACCCGGCACAGCCAGCAGAAGACTGGCCACCCCTCATAGCCTGGTTCCTCTCTACCCGGCACAGCCAGCAGAAGACTGGCCACCCCTCATAGCCTGGTTCCTCTCTACCCGGCACAGCCAGTAGAAGACTGGCCACCCCTCATAGCCTGGTTCCTCTCCACCCGGCACAGCCAGTAGAAGACTGGCCACCCCTCAGAACCTGGTTCCTCTCTACCCGGCACAGCCAGCAGAAGACTGGCCACCCCTCATAGCCTGGTTCCTCTCTACCCGGCACAGCCAGCAGAAGACTGGCCACCCCTCATAGCCTGGTTCCTCTCTACCCGGCACAGCCAGTAGAAGACTGGCCACCCCTCATAGCCTGGTTCCTCTCCACCCGGCACAGCCAGTAGAAGACTGGCCACCCCTCAGAACCTGGTTCCTCTCTACCCGGTACAGCCAGTAGAGGACTGGCCACCCCTCAGAACCTGGTTCCTCTCTACCCGGCACAGCCAGTAGAAGACTGGCCACCCCTCAAAGCCTGGTTCCTCTCTACCCGGCACAGCCAGTAGAAGACTGGCCACCCCTCAGAACCTGGTTCCTCTCTACCCGGCACAGCCAGCAGAAGACTGGCCACCCCTCATAGCCTGGTTCCTCTCTACCCGGCACAGCCAGCAGAAGACTGGCCACCCCTCATAGCCTGGTTCATCTCTATCCGGCACAGCCAGTAGAAGACTGGCCACCCCTCATAGCCTGGTTCCTCTCTACCCGGCACAGCCAGTAGAAGACTGGCCACCCCTCATAGCCTGGTTCCTCTCTACCCGGCACAGCCAGTAGAAGACTGGCCACCCCTCAGAACCTGGTTCCTCTCCACCCGGCACAGCCAGTAGAAGACTGGCCACCCCTCAGAACCTGGTTCCTCTCTACCCGGCACAGCCAGTAGAGGACTTGCCACCCCTCAGAACCTGGTTCCTCTCTACCCGGCAAAGCCAGTAGAAGACTGGCCACCCCTCAGAACCTGGTTCCTCTCTACCCGGCACAGCCAGCAGAAGACTGGCCACCCCTCATAGCCTGGTTCCTCTCTACCCGGCACAGCCAGTAGAAGACTGGCCACCCCTCATAGCCTGGTTCCTCTCTACCTGGCACAGCCAGTAGAAGACTGGCCACCCCTCAGAACCTGGTTCCTCTCCACCCGGCACAGCCAGTAGAAGACTGGCAACCCCTCAGAACCTGGTTCCTCTCTACCCGGCACAGCCAGTAGAAGACTGGCCACCCCTCATAGCCTGGTTCCTCTCTACCCGGCACAGCCAGCAGAAGTCTGGCCACCCCTCATAGCCTGGTTCCTCTCTACCCGGCACAGCCAGTAGAAGACTGGCCACCCCTCATAGCCTGGTTCCTCTCTACCCGGCAAAGCAAGTAGAAGACTGGCCACCCCTCAGAACCTGGTTCCTCTCCACCCGGCACAGCCAGTAGAAGACTGGCCACCCCTCAGAACCTGGTTCCTCTCTACCCGGCACAGCCAGCAGAAGACTGGCCACCCCTCATAGCCTGGTTCCTCTCTACCCGGCACAGCCAGTAGAAGACTGGCCACCCCTCATAGCCTGGTTCCTCTCCACCCGGCACAGCCAGCAGAAGACTGGCCACCCCTCATAGCCTGGTTCCTCTCTACCCGGCACAGCCAGTAGAAGACTGGCCACCCCTCATAGCCTGGTTCCTCTCTACCCGGCACAGCCAGTAGAAGACTGGCCACCCCTCATAGCCTGGTTCCTCTCTACCCGGCACAGCCAGTAGAGGACTGGCCACCCCTCAGAACCTGGTTCCTCTCTACCTGGCACAGCCAGCAGAAGACTGGCCACCGCTCATAGCCTGGTTCCTCTCTACCCGGCACAGCCAGTAGAAGACTGGCCACCCCTCATAGCCTGGTTCCTCTCTACCCGGCAAAGCCAGTAGAAGACTGGCCACCCCTCAGAACCTGGTTCCTCTCCACCCGGCACAGCCAGTAGAAGACTGGCCACCCCTCAGAACCTGGTTCCTCTCTACCCGGCACAGCCAGCAGAAGACTGGCCACCCCTCATAGCCTGGTTCCTCTCTACCCGGCACAGCCAGTAGAAGACTGGCCACCCCTCAGAACCTGGTTCCTCTCTACCCGGTACAGCCAGTAAAGGACTGGCCACCCCTCAGAACCTGGTTCCTCTCTACCCGGCACTGCCAGTAGAGGACTGGCCACCCCTCATAGCCTGGTTCCTCTCTACCCGGCACAGCCAGCAGAAGACTGGCCACCCCACATAGCCTGGTTCCTCTCTACCCGGCACAGCCAGTAGAAGACTGGCCACCCCTCAGAAACTGGTTCCTCTCCACCCGGCACAGCCAGTAGAAGACTGGCCACCCCTCAGAACCTGGTTCCTCTCTACCCGGCACAGCCAGCAGAAGACTGGCCACCCCTCATAGCCTGGTTCCTCTCTACCCGGCACAGCCAGCAGAAGACTGGCCACCCCTCATAGCCTGGTTCCTCTCTACCCGGCACAGCCAGCAGAAGACTGGCCACCCCTCATAGCCTGGTTCCTCTCTACCCGGCACAGCCAGCAGAAGACTGGCCACCCCTCATAGCCTGGTTCCTCTCTACCCGGCACAGCCAGCAGAAGACTGGCCACCCCTCATAGCCTGGTTCCTCTCTACCCGGCACAGCCAGCAGAAGACTGGCCACCCCTCATAGCCTGGTTCCTCTCTACCCGGCACAGCCAGTAGAGGACTGGCCACCCCTCAGAACCTGGTTCCTCTCTACCCGGCACTGCCAGAAGAGGACTGGCCACCCCTCAGAACCTGGTTCCTCTCTACCCGGCACAGCCAGTAGAGGACTGGCCACCCCTCAGAACCTGGGATCCTATCTATCTGGCACTGCCAGTAGAGGACTGGCCACCCCTGAGAACCTGGTTCCTCTCTACCCGGCACAGCCAGTAGAAGACTGGCCACCCCTCAAAGCCTGGTTCCTCTCTACCCGGCACAGCCAGTAGAAGACTGGCCACCCCTCAGAACCTGGTTCCTCTCTACCCGGCACAGCCAGCAGAAGACTGGCCACCCCTCATAGCCTGGTTCCTCTCTACCCGGCACAGCCAGCAGAAGACTGGCCACCCCTCATAGCCTGGTTCCTCTCTACCCGGCACAGCCAGTAGAAGACTGGCCACCCCTCATAGCCTGGTTCCTCTCCACCCGGCACAGCCAGTAGAAGACTGGCCACCCCTCAGAACCTGGTTCCTCTCTACCCGGCACAGCCAGCAGAAGACTGGCCACCCCTCATAGCCTGGTTCCTCTCTACCCGGCACAGCCAGCAGAAGACTGGCCACCCCTCATAGCCTGGTTCCTCTCTACCCGGCACAGCCAGCAGAAGACTGGCCACCCCTCATAGCCTGGTTCCTCTCTACCCGGCACAGCCAGCAGAAGACTGGCCACCCCTCATAGCCTGGTTCCTCTCTACCCGGCACAGCCAGCAGAAGACTGGCCACCATTCAGAACCTGGATCCTCTCCACCCGGCACAGCCAGTAGAAGACTGGCCACCCCTCATAGCCTGGTTCCTATCTACCCGGCGCAGCCAGTAGAGGACTGGCCACCCCTCAGAACCTGGTTCCTCTCTACCCGGTACAGCCAGTAGAGGACTGGCCACCCCTCAGAACCTGGTTCCTCTCTACCCGGCACTGCCAGAAGAGGACTGGCCACCCCTCAGAACCTGGTTCCTCTCTACCCGGCACAGCCAGTAGAAGACTGGCCACCCCTCAAAGCCTGGTTCCTCTCTACCCGGCACAGCCAGTAGAAGACTGGCCACCCCTCAGAACCTGGTTCCTCTCTACCCGGCACAGCCAGCAGAAGACTGGCCACCCCTCATAGCCTGGTTCCTCTCTACCCGGCACAGCCAGCAGAAGACTGGCCACCCCTCATAGCCTGGTTCATCTCTATCCGGCACAGCCAGTAGAAGACTGGCCACCCCTCATAGCCTGGTTCCTCTCTACCCGGCACAGCCAGTAGAAGACTGGCCACCCCTCATAGCCTGGTTCCTCTCTACCCGGCACAGCCAGTAGAAGACTGGCCACCCCTCAGAACCTGGTTCCTCTCCACCCGGCACAGCCAGTAGAAGACTGGCCACCCCTCAGAACCTGGTTCCTCTCTACCCGGCACAGCCAGTAGAGGACTTGCCACCCCTCAGAACCTGGTTCCTCTCTACCCGGGAAAGCCAGTAGAAGACTGGCCACCCCTCAGAACCTGGTTCCTCTCTACCCGGCACAGCCAGCAGAAGACTGGCCACCCCTCATAGCCTGGTTCCTCTCTACCCGGCACAGCCAGTAGAAGACTGGCCACCCCTCATAGCCTGGTTCCTCTCTACCTGGCACAGCCAGTAGAAGACTGGCCACCCCTCAGAACCTGGTTCCTCTCCACCCGGCACAGCCAGTAGAAGACTGGCAACCCCTCAGAACCTGGTTCCTCTCTACCCGGCACAGCCAGTAGAAGACTGGCCACCCCTCATAGCCTGGTTCCTCTCTACCCGGCACAGCCAGCAGAAGACTGGCCACCCCTCATAGCCTGGTTCCTCTCTACGCGGCACAGCCAGTAGAAGACTGGCCACCCCTCATAGCCTGGTTCCTCTCTACCCGGCACAGCCAGTAGAAGACTGGCCACCCCTCAGAACCTGGTTCCTCTCCACCCGGCACAGCCAGTAGAAGACTGGCCACCCCTCAGAACCTGGTTCCTCTCTACCCGGCACAGCCAGCAGAAGACTGGCCACCCCTCATAGCCTGGTTCCTCTCTACCCGGCACAGCCAGTAGAGGACTGGCCACCCCTCAGAACCTGGTTCCTCTCTACCCGGCACAGCCAGTAGAGGACTGGCCACCCCTCAGAACCTGGTTCCTCTCTACCTGGCACAGCCAGCAGAAGACTGGCCACCGCTCATAGCCTGGTTCCTCTCTACCCGGCACAGCCAGTAGAAGACTGGCCACCCCTCATAGCCTGGTTCCTCTCTACCCGGCAAAGCAAGTAGAAGACTGGCCACCCCTCAGAACCTGGTTCCTCTCCACCCGGCACAGCCAGTAGAAGACTGGCCACCCCTCAGAACCTGGTTCCTCTCTACCCGGCACAGCCAGCAGAAGACTGGCCACCCCTCATAGCCTTGTTCCTCTCTACCCGGCACAGCCAGTAGAAGACTGGCCACCCCTCATAGCCTGGTTCCTCTCCACCCGGCACAGCCAGCAGAAGACTGGCCACCCCTCATAGCCTGGTTCCTCTCTACCCGGCACAGCCAGTAGAAGACTGGCCACCCCTCATAGCCTGGTTCCTCTCTACCCGGCACAGCCAGTAGAAGACTGGCCACCCCTCATAGCCTGGTTCCTCTCTACCCGGCACAGCCAGTAGAGGACTGGCCACCCCTCAGAACCTGGTTCCTCTCTACCTGGCACAGCCAGCAGAAGACTGGCCACCGCTCATAGCCTGGTTCCTCTCTACCCGGCACAGCCAGTAGAAGACTGGCCACCCCTCATAGCCTGGTTCCTCTCTACCCGGCAAAGCCAGTAGAAGACTGGCCACCCCTCAGAACCTGGTTCCTCTCCACCCGGCACAGCCAGTAGAAGACTGGCCACCCCTCAGAACCTGGTTCCTCTCTACCCGGCACAGCCAGCAGAAGACTGGCCACCCCTCATAGCCTGGTTCCTCTCTACCCGGCACAGCCAGTAGAAGACTGGCCACCCCTCAGAACCTGGTTCCTCTCTACCCGGTACAGCCAGTAAAGGACTGGCCACCCCTCAGAACCTGGTTCCTCTCTACCCGGCACTGCCAGTAGAGGACTGGCCACCCCTCATAGCCTGGTTCCTCTCTACCCGGCACAGCCAGCAGAAGACTGGCCACCCCACATAGCCTGGTTCCTCTCTACCCGGCACAGCCAGTAGAAGACTGGCCACCCCTCAGAAACTGGTTCCTCTCCACCCGGCACAGCCAGTAGAAGACTGGCCACCCCTCAGAACCTGGTTCCTCTCTACCCGGCACAGCCAGCAGAAGACTGGCCACCCCTCATAGCCTGGTTCCTCTCTACCCGGCACAGCCAGCAGAAGACTGGCCACCCCTCATAGCCTGGTTCCTCTCTACCCGGCACAGCCAGCAGAAGACTGGCCACCCCTCATAGCCTGGTTCCTCTCTACCCGGCACAGCCAGCAGAAGACTGGCCACCCCTCATAGCCTGGTTCCTCTCTACCCGGCACAGCCAGCAGAAGACTGGCCACCCCTCATAGCCTGGTTCCTCTCTACCCGGCACAGCCAGCAGAAGACTGGCCACCCCTCATAGCCTGGTTCCTCTCTACCCGGCACAGCCAGTAGAGGACTGGCCACCCCTCAGAACCTGGTTCCTCTCTACCCGGCACTGCCAGAAGAGGACTGGCCACCCCTCAGAACCTGGTTCCTCTCTACCCGGCACAGCCAGTAGAGGACTGGCCACCCCTCAGAACCTGGGATCCTATCTATCTGGCACTGCCAGTAGAGGACTGGCCACCCCTGAGAACCTGGTTCCTCTCTACCCGGCACAGCCAGTAGAAGACTGGCCACCCCTCAAAGCCTGGTTCCTCTCTACCCGGCACAGCCAGTAGAAGACTGGCCACCCCTCAGAACCTGGTTCCTCTCTACCCGGCACAGCCAGCAGAAGACTGGCCACCCCTCATAGCCTGGTTCCTCTCTACCCGGCACAGCCAGCAGAAGACTGGCCACCCCTCATAGCCTGGTTCCTCTCTACCCGGCACAGCCAGTAGAAGACTGGCCACCCCTCATAGCCTGGTTCCTCTCCACCCGGCACAGCCAGTAGAAGACTGGCCACCCCTCAGAACCTGGTTCCTCTCTACCCGGCACAGCCAGCAGAAGACTGGCCACCCCTCATAGCCTGGTTCCTCTCTACCCGGCACAGCCAGCAGAAGACTGGCCACCCCTCATAGCCTGGTTCCTCTCTACCCGGCACAGCCAGCAGAAGACTGGCCACCCCTCATAGCCTGGTTCCTCTCTACCCGGCACAGCCAGCAGAAGACTGGCCACCCCTCATAGCCTGGTTCCTCTCTACCCGGCACAGCCAGCAGAAGACTGGCCACCATTCAGAACCTGGATCCTCTCCACCCGGCACAGCCAGTAGAAGACTGGCCACCCCTCATAGCCTGGTTCCTATCTACCCGGCGCAGCCAGTAGAGGACTGGCCACCCCTCAGAACCTGGTTCCTCTCTACCCGGTACAGCCAGTAGAGGACTGGCCACCCCTCAGAACCTGGGATCCTATCTATCTGGCACTGCCAGTAGAGGACTGGCCACCCCTCAGAACCTGGTTCCTCTCTACCCGGCACAGCCAGTAGAAGACTGGCCACCCCTCAAAGCCTGGTTCCTCTCTACCCGGCACAGCCAGTAGAAGACTGGCAACCCCTCAGAACCTGGTTCCTCTCTACCCGGCACAGCCAGCAGAAGACTGGCCACCCCTCATAGCCTGGTTCCTCTCTACCCGGCACAGCCAGCAGAAGACTGGCCACCCCTCATAGCCTGGTTCCTCTCTACCCGGCACAGCCAGTAGAAGACTGGCCACCCCTCATAGCCTGGTTCCTCTCCACCCGGCACAGCCAGTAGAAGACTGGCCACCCCTCAGAACCTGGTTCCTCTCTACCCGGCACAGCCAGCAGAAGACTGGCCACCCCTCATAGCCTGGTTCCTCTCTACCCGGCACAGCCAGCAGAAGACTGGCCACCCCTCATAGCCTGTTTCCTCTCTACCCGGCACAGCCAGTAGAGGACTGGCCACCCCTCAGAACCTGGTTCCTCTCTACCCGGCACTGCCAGAAGAGGACTGGCCACCCCTCAGAACCTGGTTCCTCTCTACCCGGCACAGCCAGTAGAGGACTGGCCACCCCTCAGAACCTGGGATCCTATCTATCTGGCACTGCCAGTAGAGGACTGGCCACCCCTGAGAACCTGGTTCCTCTCTACCCGGCACAGCCAGTAGAAGACTGGCCACCCCTCAAAGCCTGGTTCCTCTCTACCCGGCACAGCCAGTAGAAGACTGGCCACCCCTCAGAACCTGGTTCCTCTCTACCCGGCACAGCCAGCAGAAGACTGGCCACCCCTCATAGCCTGGTTCCTCTCTACCCGGCACAGCCAGCAGAAGACTGGCCACCCCTCATAGCCTGGTTCCTCTCTACCCGGCACAGCCAGTAGAAGACTGGCCACCCCTCATAGCCTGGTTCCTCTCAACCCGGCACAGCCAGTAGAAGACTGGCCACCCCTCAGAACCTGGTTCCTCTCTACCCGGCACAGCCAGCAGAAGACTGGCCACCCCTCATAGCCTGGTTCCTCTCTACCCGGCACAGCCAGCAGAAGACTGGCCACCCCTCATAGCCTGGTTCCTCTCTACCCGGCACAGCCAGCAGAAGACTGGCCACCCCTCATAGCCTGGTTCCTCTCTACCCGGCACAGCCAGCAGAAGACTGGCCACCCCTCATAGCCTGGTTCCTCTCTACCCAGCACAGCCAGTAGAAGACTGGCCACCCCTCAGAACCTGGTTCCTCTCCACCCGGCACAGCCAGTAGAAGACTGGCCACCCCTCAGAACCTGGTTCCTCTCTACCCGGCACAGCCAGCAGAAGACTGGCCACCCCTCATAGCCTGGTTCCTCTCTACCCGGCACAGCCAGTAGAGGACTGGCCACCCCTCAGAACCTGGTTCCTCTCTACCCGGCACAGCCAGTAGAGGACTGGCCACCCCTCAGAACCTGGTTCCTCTCTACCTGGCACAGCCAGCAGAAGACTGGCCACCGCTCATAGCCTGGTTCCTCTCTACCCGGCACAGCCAGTAGAAGACTGGCCACCCCTCATAGCCTGGTTCCTCTCTACCCGGCACAGCAAGTAGAAGACTGGCCACCCCTCAGAACCTGGTTCCTCTCCACCCGGCACAGCCAGTAGAAGACTGGCCACCCCTCAGAACCTGGTTCCTCTCTACCCGGCACAGCCAGCAGAAGACTGGCCACCCCTCATAGCCTGGTTCCTCTCTACCCGGCACAGCCAGTAGAAGACTGGCCACCCCTCATAGCCTGGTTCCTCTCCACCCGGCACAGCCAGCAGAAGACTGGCCACCCCTCATAGCCTGGTTCCTCTCTACCCGGCACAGCCAGTAGAAGACTGGCCACCCCTCATAGCCTGGTTCCTCTCTACCCGGCACAGCCAGTAGAAGACTGGCCACCCCTCAGAACCTGGTTCCTCTCTACCCGGCACAGCCAGTAGAGGACTGGCCACCCCTCAGAACCTGGTTCCTCTCTAGCCGGCACAGCCAGTAGAAGACTGGCCACCCCTCATAGCCTGGTTCCTCTCTACCCGGCACAGCCAGTAGATGACTGTCCACCCCTCAGAACCTGGTTCCTCTCTACCCGGTACAGCCAGTAAAGGACTGGCCACCCCTCAGAACCAGGTTCCTCTCTACCCGGCACTGCCAGTAGAGGACTGGCCACCCCTCATAGCCTGGTTCCTCTCTACCCGGCACAGCCAGCAGAAGACTGGCCACCCCACATAGCCTGGTTCCTCTCTACCCGGCACAGCCAGTAGAAGACTGGCCACCCCTCAGAAACTGGTTCCTCTCCACCCGGCACAGCCAGTAGAAGACTGGCCACCCCTCAGAACCTGGTTCCTCTCTACCCGGCACAGCCAGCAGAAGACTGGCCACCCCTCATAGCCTGGTTCCTCTCTACCCGGCACAGCCAGCAGAAGACTGGCCACCCCTCATAGCCTGGTTCCTCTCTACCCGGCACAGCCAGCAGAAGACTGGCCACCCCTCATAGCCTGGTTCCTCTCTACCCGGCACAGCCAGCAGAAGACTGGCCACCCCTCATAGCCTGGTTCCTCTCTACCCGGCACAGCCAGCAGAAGACTGGCCACCATTCAGAACCTGGTTCCTCTCCACCCGGCACAGCCAGTAGAAGACTGGCCACCCCTCATAGCCTGGTTCCTCTCTACCCGGCACAGCCAGTAGAGGACTGGCCACCCCTCAGAACCTGGTTCCTCTCTACCCGGCACAGCCAGTAGAAGACTGGCCACCCCTCAAAGCCTGGTTCCTCTCTACCCGGCACAGCCAGTAGAGGACTGGCCACCCCTCAGAACCTGGTTCCTCTCTATCCTGCACAGCCAGTAGAGGACTGGCCACCCCTCAGAACCTGGTTCCTCTCTACCCGGCACAGCCAGTAGAGGACTGGCCACCCCTCAGAACCTGGTTCCTCTCTACCCGGCACAGCCAGTAGAGTACTGGCCACCCCTCAGAACCTGGTTCCTCTCTACCCGGCACAGCCAGTAGAGGACTGGCAACCCCTCAGAAACTGGTTCCTCTTTACCCGGCACAGCCAGCAGAAGACTGGCCACCCCTCAGAACCTGGTTCCTCTCTACCCGGCACAGCCAGCAGAAGACTGGCCACCCCTCATAGCCTGGTTCCTCTCTACCCGGCACAGCCAGTAGAAGACTGGCCACCCCTCATAGCCTGGTTCCTCTCTACCCGGCACAGCCAGTAGAAGACTGGCCACCCCTCAGAACCTGGTTCCTCTCCACCCGGCACAGCCAGTAGAAGACTGGCCACCCCTCAGAACCTGGTTCCTCTCTACCCGGCACAGCCAGCAGAAGACTGGCCACCCCTCATAGCCTGGTTCCTCTCTACCCGGCACAGCCAGTAGACGACTGGCCACCCCTCAGAACCTGGTTCCTCTCTACCTGGCACAGCCAGCAGAAGACTGGCCACCGCTCATAGCCTGGTTCCTCTCTACCCGGCACAGCCAGTAGAAGACTGGCCACCCCTCATAGCCTGGTTCCTCTCTACCCGGCACAGCCAGTAGAAGACTGGCCACCCCTCAGAACCTGGTTCCTTTCCACCCGGCACAGCCAGTAGAAGACTGGCCACCCCTCAGAACCTGGTTCCTCTCTACCCGGCACAGCCAGCAGAAGACTGGCCACCCCTCATAGCCTGGTTCCTCTCTACCCGGCACAGACAGTAGAAGACTGGACACCCCTCATAGCCTGGTTCCTCTCTACCCGGCACAGCCAGCAGAAGACTGGCCACCCCTCATAGCCTGGTTCCTCTCTACCCGGCACAGCCAGTAGAAGACTGGCCACCCCTCATAGCCTGGTTCCTCTCTACCCGGCACAGCCAGTAGAAGACTGGCCACCCCTCATAGCCTGGTTCCTCTCTACCCGGCACAGCCAGTAGAGGACTGGCCACCCCTCAGAACCTGGTTCCTCTCTACCCGGCACAGCCAGTAGAGGACTGGCCACCCCTCAGAACCTGGTTCCTCTCTACCCGGCACAGCCAGTAGAAGACTGGCCACCCCTCATAGCCTGGTTCCTCTCTACCCGGCACAGCCAGTAGAGGACTGTCCACCCCTCAGAACCTGGTTCCTCTCTACCCGGTACAGCCAGTAAAGGACTGGCCACCCCTCAGAACCTGGTTCCTCTCTACCCGGCACAGCCAGCAGAAGACTGGCCACCCCTCATAGCCTGGTTCCTCTCTACCCGGTACAGCCAGTAAAGGACTGGCCACCCCTCAGAACCTGGTTCCTCTCTACCCGGCACAGCCAGCAGAAGACTGGCCACCCCTCATAGCCTGGTTCCTCTCTACCCGGCACAGCCAGCAGAAGACTGGCCACCCCACATAGCCTGGTTCCTCTCTACCCGGCACAGCCAGTAGAAGACTGGCCACCCCTCAGAAACTGGTTCCTCTCCACCCGGCACAGCCAGTAGAAGACTGGCCACCCCTCAGAACCTGGTTCCTCTCTACCCGGCACAGCCAGCAGAAGACTGGACACCCCTCATAGCCTGGTTCCTCTCTACCCGGCACAGCCAGCAGAAGACTGGCCACCCCTCATAGCCTGGTTCCTCTCTACCCGGCACAGCCAGCAGAAGACTGGCCACCCCTCATAGCCTGGTTCCTCTCTACCCCGGCACAGCCAGCAGAAGACTGGCCACCCCTCAGAACCTGGTTCCTCTCTACCCGGCACTGCCAGAAGAGGACTGGCCACCCCTCAGAACCTGGTTCCTCTCTACCCGGCACAGCCAGTAGAGGACTGGCCACCCCTCAGAACCTGGGATCCTCTCTATCTGGCACTGCCAGTAGAGGACTGGCCACCCCTCAGAACCTGGTTCCTCTCTACCCGGCACAGCCAGTAGAAGACTGGCCACCCCTCAAAGCCTGGTTCCTCTCTACCCGGCACAGCCAGTAGAGGACTGGCCACCCCTCAGAACCTGGTTCCTCTCTATCCTGCACAGCCAGTAGAGGACTGGCCACCCCTCAGAACCTGGTTCCTCTCTACCCGGCACAGCCAGTAGAGTACTGGCCACCCCTCAGAACCTGGTTCCTCTCTACCCGGCACAGCCAGTAGAGGACTGGCCACCCCTCAGAACCTGGTTCCTCTCTACCCGGCACAGCCAGTAGAGGACTGGCCACCCCTCAGAACCTGGTTCCTCTCTATCCGGCACAGCCAGTAGAGGACTGGCCACCCCTCAGAACCTGGTTCCTCTCTACCCGGCACAGCCAGTAGAAGACTGGCCACCCCTCATAGCCTGGTTCCTCTCTACCCGGCACAGCCAGTAGAGGACTGTCCACCCCTCAGAACCTGGTTCCTCTCTACCCGGTACAGCCAGTAAAGGACTGGCCACCCCTCAGAACCTGGTTCCTCTCTACCCGGCACAGCCAGTAGAGGACTGGCCACCCCTCAGAACCTGGTTCCTCTCTATCCGGCACAGCCAGTAGAGGACTGGCCACCCCTCAGAACCTGGTTCCTCTCTACCCGGCACAGCCAGTAGAAGACTGGCCACCCCTCATAGCCTGGTTCCTCTCTACCCGGCACAGCCAGTAGAGGACTGTCCACCCCTCAGAACCTGGTTCCTCTCTACCCGGTACAGCCAGTAAAGGACTGGCCACCCCTCAGAACCTGGTTCCTCTCTACCCGGCACAGCCAGCAGAAGACTGGCCACCCCTCATAGCCTGGTTCCTCTCTACCCGGCACAGCCAGCAGAAGACTGGCCACCCCACATAGCCTGGTTCCTCTCTACCCGGCACAGCCAGTAGAAGACTGGCCACCCCTCAGAAACTGGTTCCTCTCCACCCGGCACAGCCAGTAGAAGACTGGCCACCCCTCAGAACCTGGTTCCTCTCTACCCGGCACAGCCAGCAGAAGACTGGACACCCCTCATAGCCTGGTTCCTCTCTACCCGGCACAGCCAGCAGAAGACTGGCCACCCCTCATAGCCTGGTTCCTCTCTACCCGGCACAGCCAGCAGAAGACTGGCCACCCCTCATAGCCTGGTTCCTCTCTACCCCGGCACAGCCAGCAGAAGACTGGCCACCCCTCAGAACCTGGTTCCTCTCTACCCGGCACTGCCAGAAGAGGACTGGCCACCCCTCAGAACCTGGTTCCTCTCTACCCGGCACAGCCAGTAGAGGACTGGCCACCCCTCAGAACCTGGGATCCTCTCTATCTGGCACTGCCAGTAGAGGACTGGCCACCCCTCAGAACCTGGTTCCTCTCTACCCGGCACAGCCAGTAGAAGACTGGCCACCCCTCAAAGCCTGGTTCCTCTCTACCCGGCACAGCCAGTAGAGGACTGGCCACCCCTCAGAACCTGGTTCCTCTCTATCCTGCACAGCCAGTAGAGGACTGGCCACACCTCAGAACCTGGTTCCTCTCTACCCGGCACAGCCAGTAGAGGACTGGCCACCCCTCAGAACCTGGTTCCTCTCTACCCGGCACAGCCAGTAGAGTACTGGCCACCCCTCAGAACCTGGTTCCTCTCTACCCGGCACAGCCAGTAGAGGACTGGCAACCCCTCAGAAACTGTTTCCTCTTTACCCGGCACAGCCAGCAGAAGACTGGCCACCCCTCATAGCCTGGTTCCTCTCTAGGTTTATAATATCCACCCGGCACAGCCAGTAGAGGACTGGCCACCCCTCAGAACCTGGTTCCTCTCTACCCGGCACAGCCAGTAGAGGACTGGCCACCCCTCAGAACCTGGTTCCTCTCTACCCGGCACAGCCAGTAGAGTACTGGCCACCCCTCAGAACCTGGTTCCTCTCTACCCGGCACAGCCAGTAGAGGACTGGCAACCCCTCAGAAACTGGTTCCTCTTTACCCGGCACAGCCAGCAGAAGACTGGCCACCCCTCATAGCCTGGTTCCTCTCTAGGTTTATAATCTCCACCCGGCACAGCCAGTAGAGGACTGGCCACCCCTCAGAACCTGGTTCCTCTCTACCCGGCACAGCCAGTAGAGGACTGGCCACCCCTCAGAACCTGGTTCCTCTCTACCCGGCACAGCCAGTAGAGGACTGGCCACCCCTCAGAACCTGGTTCCTCTCTACCCGGTACAGCCAGTAGAGGACTGGCCACCCCTCAGAACCTGGTTCCTCTCTACCCAGCACAGCCAGTAGAGTACTGGCCACCCCTCAGAACCTGGTTCCTCTCTACCCGGCACAGCCAGTAGAGGACTGGCAACCCCTCAGAAACTGGTTCCTCTTTACCCGGCACAGCCAGCAGAAGACTGGCCACCCCTCATAGCCTGGTTCCTCTCTAGGTTTATAATCTCCACCCGGCACAGCCAGTAGAGGACTGGCCACCCCTCAGAACCTGGTTCCTCTCTACCCGGCACAGCCAGTAGAGGACTGGCCACCCCTCAGAACCTGGTTCCTCTCTACCCGGCACAGCCAGTAGAGGACTGGCCACCCCTCAGAACCTGGGATCCTCTCTATCTGGCACTGCCAGTAGAGGACTGGCCACCCCTCAGAACCTGGTTCCTCTCTACCCGGCACAGCCAGTAGAAGACTGGCCACCCCTCAAAGCCTGGTTCCTCTCTACCCGGCACAGCCAGTAGAGGACTGGCCACCCCTCAGAACCTGGTTCCTCTCTATCCTGCACAGCCAGTAGAGGACTGGCCACCCCTCAGAACCTGGTTCCTCTCTACCCGGCACAGCCAGTAGAGGACTGGCCACCCCTCAGAACCTGGTTCCTCTCTACCCGGCACAGCCAGTAGAGTACTGGCCACCCCTCAGAACCTGGTTCCTCTCTACCCGGCACTGCCAGAAGAGGACTGGCCACCCCTCAGAACCTGGTTCCTCTCTACCCGGCACAGCCAGTAGAGGACTGGCCACCCCTCAGAACCTGGGATCCTCTCTATCTGGCACTGCCAGTAGAGGACTGGCCACCCCTCAGAACCTGGTTCCTCTCTACCCGGCACAGCCAGTAGAAGACTGGCCACCCCTCAAAGCCTGGTTCCTCTCTACCCGGCACAGCCAGTAGAGGACTGGCCACCCCTCAGAACCTGGTTCCTCTCTATCCTGCACAGCCAGTAGAGGACTGGCCACACCTCAGAACCTGGTTCCTCTCTACCCGGCACAGCCAGTAGAGGACTGGCCACCCCTCAGAACCTGGTTCCTCTCTACCCGGCACAGCCAGTAGAGTACTGGCCACCCCTCAGAACCTGGTTCCTCTCTACCCGGCACAGCCAGTAGAGGACTGGCAACCCCTCAGAAACTGTTTCCTCTTTACCCGGCACAGCCAGCAGAAGACTGGCCACCCCTCATAGCCTGGTTCCTCTCTAGGTTTATAATATCCACCCGGCACAGCCAGTAGAGGACTGGCCACCCCTCAGAACCTGGTTCCTCTCTACCCGGCACAGCCAGTAGAGGACTGGCCACCCCTCAGAACCTGGTTCCTCTCTACCCGGCACAGCCAGTAGAGTACTGGCCACCCCTCAGAACCTGGTTCCTCTCTACCCGGCACAGCCAGTAGAGGACTGGCAACCCCTCAGAAACTGGTTCCTCTTTACCCGGCACAGCCAGCAGAAGACTGGCCACCCCTCATAGCCTGGTTCCTCTCTAGGTTTATAATCTCCACCCGGCACAGCCAGTAGAGGACTGGCCACCCCTCAGAACCTGGTTCCTCTCTACCCGGCACAGCCAGTAGAGGACTGGCCACCCCTCAGAACCTGGTTCCTCTCTACCCGGTACAGCCTGTAGAGGACTGGCCACCCCTCAGAACCTGGTTCCTCTCTACCCGGCACAGCCAGTAGAGTACTGGCCACCCCTCAGAACCTGGTTCCTCTCTACCCGGCACAGCCAGTAGAGGACTGGCAACCCCTCAGAAACTGGTTCCTCTTTACCCGGCACAGCCAGCAGAAGACTGGCCACCCCTCATAGCCTGGTTCCTCTCTAGGTTTATAATCTCCACCCGGCACAGCCAGTAGAGGACTGGCTACCCCTCAGAACCTGGTTCCTCTCTACCCGGCACAGCCAGTAGAGGACTGGCCACCCCTCAGAACCTGGTTCCTCTCTACCCGGCACAGCCAGTAGAGGACTGGCCACCCCTCAGAACCTGGTTCCTCTCTACCCGGCACAGCCAGTAGAGGACTGGCCACCCCTCAGAACCTGGGATCCTCTCTATCTGGCACTGCCAGTAGAGGACTGGCCACCCCTCAGAACCTGGTTCCTCTCTACCCGGCACAGCCAGTAGAAGACTGGCCACCCCTCAAAGCCTGGTTCCTCTCTACCCGGCACAGCCAGTAGAGGACTGGCCACCCCTCAGAACCTGGTTCCTCTCTATCCTGCACAGCCAGTAGAGGACTGGCCACCCCTCAGAACCTGGTTCCTCTCTACCCGGCACAGCCAGTAGAGGACTGGCCACCCCTCAGAACCTGGGTTCCTCTCTAGTTTTCTTCCTAGATTCCCACTCTTCTAGGTAGTTTTTCATTAGCCACCATGCTTCTACATCTGCATTGCTTGCTGCTTGGGGTTTTAGCCCTCAGCCCTGTTATGTAAGGATATAACATTTTATTTGCGGCCTGCACGCACTAAGTATTTAAAGCATTAATTAATTTACTATATGCTCTGGGGCCTGAGTTTAGCAACTACCAAGTAGTCTGAGCCAAAAACTCTTTAAAATGTAGCCTAATGTTTATTTGATATTAGAGCTAGGCCCAGGCCTATATTTTCATTTTCGGTCCTCCTTGTACTTTCCAGGCAGTCCTTGATGTCAACAAAGGAGGTATTCTACAAACACACTTCAAAATCCCGCTGGCTCCCTTTTCTCTACCACATTTTCCTTTTTTGTTGACCAGGAGTCAGCCTTATTCCCTCTTCACACAATAAGCCCCATCACTTATGAAATCATCTTTACTATGCAGAAGAATGTCTAAATATTTTTGACATCCGACAAGGATTTTTTCCAGAGCTGAAAGTCTGTGTTTACAGAGTGAACATTTCCATGATCCTGAACCTGAAGGGTTAGTTAAGGTTAGAGGACAGACAGACATTGCTAATGAGGAGACCTTAAGAGTTTCACTGTCTCTCTATCCTATTTATATCCTATTCTTAAAACTATACTAATGACTATTCTAAAAACTCATGATCTCTCTACAGTATATACGATATATTTATTTACTACACAGCTTGGTGTTTGTGTAGAAGTTGCATTTCACACTGACATGTACATCCAGTGACAGGCGCTTCCTCTGACTGTGAAGTTAACTTTATTTTTATTTATTTAACTTTTATTTAACCAGGTTCTGTCTGTGGTAACCAGTGGTGTTTTCTGTCTGTGGTAACCAGTGGTGTTTTCTGGCTGTGGTAACCAGTGGTGTTTTCTGGCTATAGTAACCAGTGGTGTTTTCTGGCTATAGTAACTAGTGGTGTTTTCTGTCTGTGGTAACCAGTGGTGTTTTCTGTCTGTGGTAACCAGTGGTGTTTTCTGTCTGTGGTAACCAGTGGTGTTTTCTGTCTGTGGTAACCAGTGGTGTTTTCTGGCTATGGTAACCAGTGGTGTTTTCTGTCTGTGGTAACCAGTGGTGTTTTCTGTCTGTGGTAACCAGTGGTGTTTTCTGTCTGTGGTAACCAGTGGTGTTTTCTGTCTGTGGTAACCAGTGGTGTTTTCTGGCTATAGTAACCAGTGGTGTTTTCTGGCTATAGTAACCAGTGGTGTTTTCTGGCTATGGTAACCAGTGGTGTTTTCTGTCTGTGGTAACCAGTGGTGTTTTCTGTCTGTGGTAACCAGTGGTGTTTTCTGTCTGTGGTAACCAGTGGTGTTTTCTGTCTGTGGTAACCAGTGGTGTTTTCTGGCTATGGTAACCAGTGGTGTTTTCTGGCTATGGTAACCAGTGGTGTTTTCTGGCTATGGTAACCAGTGGTGTTTTCTGTCTGTGGTAACCAGTGGTGTTTTCTGGCTATGGTAACCAGTGGTGTTTTCTGTCTGTGGTAACCAGTGGTGTTTTCTGTCTGTGGTAACCAGTGGTGTTTTCTGGCTATAGTAACCAGTGGTGTTTTCTGGCTATGGTAACCAGTGGTGTTTTCTGTCTGTGGTAACCAGTGGTGTTTTCTGGCTATGGTAACCAGTGGTGTTTTCTGGCTATGGTAACCAGTGGTGTTTTCTGTCTGTGGTAACCAGTGGTGTTTTCTGTCTGTGGTAACCAGTGGTGTTTTCTGGCTATGGTAACCAGTGGTGTTTTCTGTCTGTGGTAACCAGTGGTGTTTTCTGTCTGTGGTAACCAGTGGTGTTTTCTGGCTGTGGTAACCAGTGGTGTTTTCTGGCTATAGTAACCAGTGGTGTTTTCTGTCTGTGGTAACCAGTGGTGTTTTCTGGCTATAGTAACCAGTGGTGTTTTCTGGCTATGGTAACCAGTAGTGTTTTCTGGTTATGGTAACCAGTGGAGTTGTTTTATTTTTTTATTTCACC